>NC_044982.1:155404276-155570688 GCF_008728515.1 Papio anubis
GAGAGAGGGAGGATCTAAAGATGACAACAAAGTTTCTAGCTTGCTGACCTGGGAAGTGTTGGGGGAGACGAAGGGAGAGGGAGAAAAAGGGGTATCATTACACTAAGAATAAAAAAAAGATTTCACTTCAAAGAACTGAATATTTAACCTCTGCACTTGTGTCACTCTTAGCTGGAGATTTTCTTCTACTTTTATGGGCCAAAGTATTTCTGGCTAAAGAGAGAGATAAGATGAACTACAGAGGACCGTACTTGCATATAAAAATAAAAAGCAGATGAGAAAACAATCTTCAAAGCCTTTCTCAGAGTGAGTTCACTCTCCGCAGGCTTGTTTTCCACATTCTCATGGCATCAGGAAACCTCAGGGGGATGGATCTGCCTCTGTCACACAAGGGAATGAATGCAACATATAGGATTGGAATAAGCTGAAGATAGCCATCCAAACAGTATTAATACGTTTTAAACATACAAAACATTTCATATGACTTGAGGATTTTTGTAAGTTAGGAATCTGACTCACTAGCATGGATTACACCTTAAATAAATATAGTTTCTTCCCTGGTGTTTTCATACATCATGGAGCAAATTTATGTTTCTTTGGTAAACATTTGTTTATTAAACAAACATCTGCCTGAAGATGAAAGCGGATGCTCTACAGAGCTCCCCTGATTGTTCTCTTAGCTCATCTGACCTCCAGAGGCCCTGGGATCCAAAGAGCTGCACCCCCACCTCGGGAAGCCTGGAGAAAGCCAGGCAGCGGCAGGACAGTGAGATTTTGTTCAACAAATCTGTATTCATAGCCAGATACTATAATGGGAGTCAGAAAATACAAAGATGTGAGGGGCTCTCAGCTTGTCTGTAATGAAGTGATCAGGGCAGGGCAAGATTGTCAGATTTAGTCATGTAGGAGCAGCCCTGGGCAGGAAGAACCCCACGGCCAGGGAGGGAGGCTCCGGGGAGCATATGGCTGTCACAGGGAGCCAAGAGGGCTGAGAAGAAAGACCTTCGGGGAGAGTATCTGAGGCTTCCTAAATGCTCATCCCTCAACTTATAGCAGAGTGCTGTCACCTGAATTCCACTCACACTGCTCTGCTGGGTCTCCTCACTAAAGCAAGCACACCCACTGAGAACTACAGCACGCTCGGGCCATCTGGCCCCTCTCCCACACCCTGCCACACACACACACACACACACACACGGACACATACACAGACACATGCACACACATGCATGCACATACAGGCACACACTCACCAACTGAGCTCTGTGAACAATACAACCTCAGTCAGTTGTACTGTTTCATTTGTACTTATTACTGTAACCAACGAATGACTGCAAAAATACTGTTGTTCAATGAATGTTCTGGAAATGCTTGATGGAGGCAGACTGCTGCCAAATCAGGTGCGAAAGACACTATCTGTAAAAAGGGGGAAGGAAAATTGTTTTAAAAAATCTTCTGCTAGATTTCCAGGTGTCCTTAAGTCCTTCCAACTGTAATATGGCTGTGGTTAACAGAAAAACAAAGATGTGGAACAAGGCAGATCCATATGAAAAGAAATAGCTTGGGACTTATGTCAAGTAACTGGTGAACAAATGTGTATTTATGTATAT
Organism: Papio anubis; assembly: GCF_008728515.1. Lineage (NCBI taxonomy): Eukaryota > Metazoa > Chordata > Mammalia > Primates > Cercopithecidae > Papio > Papio anubis. The sequence goes on from NC_044982.1 coordinate 155,405,887, forward strand.
TTAATTAAAATAAACTGTTTAAGGAACGTATGGATCATTTTTTTTTTAGATTCTGTTTACTGGCCAACTGGCCAACTACTATAGGAATTAACCAAAAACCTAGTGATTCCCCAATTCCTCTTCTACATAAACTTAACAACCTCCCACTGCCACCCCATGTCACTCCCATTACCAGTTAAACTCCCTTCCAACTGGAAAATCATTGCTCTGTTACTCGTCTTTATCAAAGAGGATTTTCAAACCATACAATCTCATTTACTGTGATGTAGATTTAGCTTTGCTTGTTGAAAAGGACTTTACATTAAGATTTAAATCTTAACCACAGCCAAATCTTCCTTCAACTTGCCCAGTAAGATTTCATACAACCTAGAAAAGAATTTAGAGCCTGAATAAATATATGAAGTGCTCTAGCAAAGCATTTTCTTAGTGTTTGTCATCAATTATATTCCAGTTGCAGAATTTCAGATATTGAAGATCATTTCAAAAAACTTTTAAAATTAAAATTTGAATGCAAAGTAAGTGGCTACTTTCTTTGTTTTGGTATAAGCCAATGTAAGATACTAGAGAACTAAAACATTCAAGTTGTAACTACTGAAATTAAATTTGATAAGAAACTTGCCCTTTCATTGAATAATTACTTTATTCATGTTTTTTGAAAAATTTATTCAGTTGGAGGAGCTGTCCTCTTTTTAAAACTCATGCTTTAAAATCCACGTTATGAAAAGATTACTAGGCCAAGGCAGGCGGATCACCTGAGGTCCCCGTCTCTATTAAACATACAAAAATTAGCCAGGCGTGGTGGCGGGCACCTGTAATCCCAGTTACTTGGGAGGCTGAGGCAGCAAAATCACTTGAACTCGGGAGGCGGAGGTTGCAGTGAGATCACGCCACTGCATTCCAGCCTGTGCGACAAGAGCGAGACTCTGTCTCAAAAAAAAAAAAAAATCATCGCTCTTTCTTCACAGTGTCTTAAAATATCAATATATTAGTATACAATATATCTCTAGCATTTCTGTAAGGTCTCAGAAGCACTATGAAATGCTCTGAGTTGGCACTTGATCTTTACAGGATTCAACATAACAGAGCAACTTGAGAAGACAGAACTGGATTTCCTGAATGGGTAATGAGCTCACTTACATTTAATCCACTGGAGGCTAACATCATCCTTTACTAAAAAAGAAAAAAATGGTACTATTAAAATTACATTTACTTCCTATAAAAGAAAGCCAAAATGGAAACTACCAGAGCTTCATGAATTTTAAAGTCCTACACAAATGTTGCACAAACACAATTTCCTCTAGTCCTAGAAGTTTCGCTCAAGTTGTGTTAGCTCCATACGACCTGATCTACTTGTTCTAGAATATTTGGTTGTGATTCAAAGACGGGATTCTTTCTTATGGATCCCACATTTATACAACAAATGTACCTAAATGTTAATATGTTCATCATAAATTAGATTTAAAACTAACTCAAGTTAAGTTTAGTGTGTCATTATACAGTATTAACTAAACAATTAGGATAAATCACTACAAAACAGTGAGCTGTGACATCATACAGCCATTTCCTTTCAAGCCCTACCCTTAATCCACACTTCCACCTGCCAACACACACACATGTGTGCACATACGCACACAGACACCCCCCAACCCCCGACCTTTCATGGTGTATTTTTCAACCCCTTTAGAGAATTGACAAGGATAGAAGACATTTAAGATTTAGGTCCATGAACTTTTCATCATTGTTGTTTTCTGCTTTCTTTAAGAACTGTCTCGTCCCATCAGGACCCAGAGCTATGCTAGCTCAGCTGTAAACGAAAGGATATGACCTTGAAGGTGTCTATAGCTCACTGGTTTTAGATGCTGACTCCACATCTTGATCACAGCTCCCAGGTGGTGGCTGCGCTGATGTGGACAATAAGATAAACTGAATCGCTAGCTGAAATAAGCATTTTGAATTTTCATTTGTATGTGAGTGGATTCAAAAGATTAAAGTGCTATATCCATAATTACATGCTCACTACTATTAAAAAATACCTAAGCTAACTTCTAATTAAAAGGGTGGATAGTACACGTATATTACCTCCTCTCCTTCCTGAATCCCTGCCAAAAAAAATATAAGGCCACAAAGAAAAAAAGATTCAAGTGAACAAGAGATGCAACACTTTTCAGAAGACGGAAAATGAATACAGGAGTGGTTACAGGATAAGAAATAGCAGAGGCTACAGAGGGGAACACCACACAGAAACAAATTTGCTCTGCAACCCAGGCTCCAGGCTTAGGGGAGCGGGACCCACCCACAAAGGGAATAGCAGGGTGGCTGCAGGACTGAAAACAGGGGAGTCAAAGAATGCCAGCATATGCAATACTTGGATCCCCAGATCCTACACAAACACTTTCTCCCCTGACCTGCAGAGAGAGTTTCTCCCAGGAAAAGAGCTGGCTTGCTCAAGAGCTTCCAGTCTGCTTCCTAGTGACTCACTGGGTTTTCTGGTGGTAAAATACATATAACATAAAATTTACCACGTTAGCCATTTTAAAATAAACCGTTCAGCGACATTAAGTATACTCACATTGCTGTGCAACCATCACCACCACTCATCTCCAGGACTTTTTCATCTTCCCAAACTGAAACTCTGTACTCATCAAACACTAACTCCTCACTCCCTCTTTCCCCCAAACCCCTGCCACTCTACTTTCTTCTCTAGGACTCTGTCTACTGTAGGTACCTCATGTAAGAATCATCCAGTATTTGTCCTTTTATGACTGACTCACTTCACGCAGCCTAATGTCCTCAAGGTCCATCCATGTTGTAGCATGTGTTAAGAGTTTCCTTCTTTTTTAAAGCTGAATACTATAGTATGAATACACCACATTTTGTTTATGCATTCATCCATCAGTGGGCACCTGGGTGACTTCCACCTTTTGGCTATTGTGAATATCACCGCTATGAACACGGGTGTACAGATAGATCTTTATATCCCTGCTTTCTAGCGACTCACTCTTACATATGAACAGATAACTAAGGATCAGAGGACTTTTTAGGAAAACTTCCCAATGTTAAAGACAGAAACCAAAATAAATAAGGAGGAAGGGCTCTTGAAAATTAACAACGGTATAGGCCAGGTGCGGTGACTCCCACCTGTAATCCGAGTAGTGTGGGAGACCAAGGCGGATGGGTTGTTTGAGCTCAGGAGTTCCAGACCAGCCTGGGCAACATGGCAGAACCCCATCATTACAAAAAAATACAGAAAAATTAGCCAGGTATGGTGGCATATGCCTGTAGTTCCAGCACTTGCGAGGCTGATGTGGGAGGGTCACCTAAGCCTGGGGAGCTCAAGGCGGACATGAGCTGAGATTGTGCCACTGCACTCCTGCCTGGGTGATGGAGTGAGAACCTATCTCAAAAAAAAATTATAAATAAAAAAAGTTAGATGGGTTGGAAAATAAAGTCATAGAACTTTCCCAGCAAATAGTGTAAAAAGAGAGATCAAACATAGCAGAGAAAAGATAACAATCAACAGATGGTCCAACAGCAAATGTATAGGATTTCTAGAGAGAAGAAAAGGGTTTATTAAATAAGCTACAGAAAATATTTCCTCCCAGAACGATATTGGTGTCCACATTCAAAGGGCCTTCCAAGAGGCTTGCAAAGATGAAAATAGACCATACAAGGCACATCATGGTGAAATGTCACCATACCAGGAATAAATATGCTAAAAGCTTCCAGAGCAAAAAGCAGGTCATGCCAAGGTTCTAGACACAAAATAGTATCAAAGGTCTGAATAGCAACATTCAGATGCTAGAGAAAACAATGTTTTTTTCAAATTCAGAGAAGAATACGTTTTAAGCTAGAACTCTGTACCTACGCAAATCATCAATCAAAAAAGAGGCAAACAAGGTCTCCATCAGAGGAGAGGAACAGGTCCCAGGAACACAGGCAGCAGGCCCAGAGAGCATTAGGTTGGTGGGTACAAGGGCACAGGGGGTAAAAGCTTCTGACCTCACACTATGGACCTGTAGCTTTGTTTCTGATTAATTCAGTCATACAACAGTGTTTTTTGTCTATTACGTATCAGGCACTTCCGTTCTAAGTGCTGGGAACACAGAGGTGAAAAAAACAAAAGTTCCTGTCCTGGTGTAGTTTTCATTCTAAGGGGGAGAGGGACAATAAACAAACATACCTTGTTAGGTAATGTTCTATGAGGAAAATAAGCAGGCAAAAGGGATAAAGTGTGACCAGGGGGAGTGCTAGACTGGAAAGACTACAGGTGACCTTGGAGAACTGAGTGCAGTGCGGGAGACAGCCCTGGGGGTTTGGGGGTCTGGAGAGTAAGCTCTTAGGCAGAGGGACTTCAGGACCAGCTGCCCTCATCAGCCTGGCCTCCTGACAGGCAATCTCCATGAACAAGATTTTCTCTTGCTCCTGTTCATTTCTTCTGGACCCTCTGGGAAACAACTCTGCCTGAAGCCCGGTGGCAGGGCTAAGCAGCCCCAATTACTACATGGCTGGGGCCCTATTGGGCCAGTCCTCTTTCCCCTTCCCAGTGGGGAGATGACACAAGACTCTGCAAGAGAGATGGGACACCAGAAGACAGAAAGGACGCAAGTGGTTGAGTGCTAAGGTGGTAAGTCCAGGCCCTGAAGTCATCTAGGCAGACACAACATCTGACACTTACTGCTCTTTCTGTGCATTTTCACAAGCAAAAGAGAGGAAGAACAGGTACCATCATCATGCACAGATGCCGAAACTGGGGCACTACCAGGTAAGGAACCTGCCCACGGTCACAAAGCGTGTTAGTTACTGTCCAAACTCTAACTGGGGCCTGCTTCAGAGACCAGTGCTAGGTCAAAACCAAAGGTAAACATGTTTTTCCTGTTACTTTTCATGTTCTCCATACAGGTAAAAATAAAGCTCAAGTTGTAAGTGGTTCCTGAGAACAGAGGATCTTTTTATTTAGCATTTCATAAAATATAAGGCTACTCCTCTTGAGACTTCACCTTGAGCTGTCATTTTCGAGCTACCCATGGGTCAGAGACAGGCACCAGAACTTGGTTAGATTTACTCCATGTCAGATTAGGAGCAACTACGGTTCAGGAAAAGAAAAGCAAACTGAAGGATGGAAGAGTCTACCTAGAAGATGTTTCAATGATTGGATAACTAGCATTACACTAGTTCCCCACCAGAATATGCCACCTCAGCCTTCCCTTCCAAACGCTGCACTCTTCTTTCCGTTACCTATCTTCCGGGTTGCAGTTTTGTTCTAAGAGCAGAGGAGCATTTGCACCTGCCAGTGAAGGTGCTGGGTGGGAGGAGCGGCCACTGCATGCCCACAGAGGAAGCCGCTGTGACAGCCCTGCTGCTCCTGCTGAGCAAGGGAACTAGAGTGGCCGAGTCTCCACCTGGGTCTGGCCCCGTTCCCGAAGCTGATTCAGGAATTGAGTCATCATTCGCAACCTGAAGTCAAGGAACCTCTCAGATTTAAAACACTGTGTTTCAATAGTATCTAACAGTTAAAAAATACCCCCACATTTAACCCTCAAAATTCCTGCATGAGGGAAACACAGTGGTGCCTGCAATTTACTTGAAATGAGTGAAACATGTGAAATGGACAGATTGATGCATAGGCAGACACATGATAAAACAAAGTAAAAGAATAAAGGTAGAAACCAGGTATTGGATAGATGAGCGTTCCCTGTAAAATTCTTTCAGCTTTGTTGTAGTTTTGAAATCTTCATAATAACATGTCAGGGAGAGTGGGAGGGAGGGACTCTCTCATCATCCTGGATTATTTCAATATCCATGTGAACGACGAATTCAACAACCCACCCTCAAGCTTCCTGGCCCTCTGGATACCAGGACTCTCCCCTCACCTCCTGGACCTTACCTCACTTAAAACAGTCCTGCCTTGATCTTAAACTCTTTCTTCAGACCAGATTCCTTTCATTCCAGCTCACTGCCCTCATAGGTGCTTCCACTAAACCCTCCCTTTCCCCATGACTTCTGCTACTTCTGTATCCAACAGAGATGTATCAGTCCCCTCAGCACCTTCCCTGTGAACCTGCAGGGCCAGCCACTGTCAGGGAAGAGGAACACAGGGGCAGGAAACAACCTCACAGCCCCTGCCTGCAGTGAGCAAGCACATTTGGAGCTGAGAGTAGGGACAGAGGAGATGTATGGGCACGGCTCTCACGGGGGCTCTGCTGCCATGGTTCCTGCGGGCTTGCCTGTGCTTCTCTCCCCTGCTGGATCCCCTCTTTTCCATGGCTGCACCTTCCCAGATAGCTCAGTTTACTCTCATTTTGGTGAATCATATTTTTCAACAGCTTAAACAATTTTTATTATGAAGTATTTTAAATATAACCAAAAGAAGAGAGAATGGTATAATGAACCCACATATACCCATTCTCAACAGTATCAAGAGTCTGGCATATTTGCTTCATTATCCCATTTTTTTTTCTTTTTCTTTTTCTTTTTTCCGAGATGGAGTTTCGCTCTCTTTGCCCAGGCTGGAGTACAAGGGCGTGATCTCCGCTCACTGCAACCTCTGCCTCCCAGGTTCAGGTGATTCTCCTGCCTCAGCCTCCCAAGTAGCTGGGATTACAGGCATATACCACCCTGCCCCGCTATTTTTTCCATTTTTTTAGTAGAGACGGGGTTTCACCATGTTGGTCAGGATGATCTCAAACTCCTGACCTTAGATGATGCACCTGCCCCAGCCTCCCAAAGTGCTGGAATTACAGGCGTGAACCACCACACCTGACCTTTTTCTTTTCATTCTTTGCTCAAGCATTTTAAAGGACTCAGACTTCTTCAGTGTGCCTCTCTTAACCTCCAGGCCTGTAATCCCAGCACTTTGGGAGGCTGAGGTAAGAGAATTGCTTGAATCTAGGAGTTTGAGACCAGCCTGATCAATGTAGTGAGGTCATATCTCTACAGAAAATTTTAAAACTGTTTTCAAATGTATTTGCAGAGTTGTGCAATTTAATCCCTTACTTAATTTTCAATTTCTGCTGTGTTGATAGTTACTACTTCTTTCTTGTCATACCTTATTTGGATATATATTAGGAGGGCTAGGAGTTTGCCTCTTTTCTTGATCTGTATCTCAGTAGTCAAATTATTTACTTATTAGTTGTTCTGTTTTACCATTTACTAACTAGTTAACTCCAGCTTTTATATTTATTAATTATTTCTGTCTTCTTTTAGTTTACTCTGTTGCTTTTACCCCCAGTGTTTTAAATTTGATGTTTAGTTCACTTTGATAACATTTTTAACATTTTTATTTTTATAGATATCGATGTTAGGAATCTTCCTAAGCATTGTTTCAAGTATATCCCAGAGACCTTGATATGTCATGTTTTCACTCATTTTCTCAGAATTCTGTAGTCTTGTTCATATTTTCCTTATGATCCAAAAATTGCTTAATAGACTTTTTACATTTTGGAAATTGAAGGGTACTATGGTCTGAATGTTTGTGTCCCCTCAAAATTTGTACATTGAAAGCTAGTCCCTAATATGATAGTGTTAGGAGGTGGGGCCTTTGGGAGGTGACTAGGTCATGAGGCTGGAGCCTCATGAATGGGATTACAAGAGCCCCCAGAGAGCTGCCTTTCCCCTTCCACCATGTGGTGACACAGCAAAAAGGTGCCATTTTTGAAATAGAGAGCAAGTCCTCACTGGAAACCAAATCAGCTGGCACACTGATCTCAGATTTCTAGTCTGTAGAACTGTAAGAAGTATATTTCTGTTGTTTATAAGCCACTTGGTCTGTGGTATTTTTGTTATAGCAGCCCAAAAAAAACTTAGACAAGGGGACTTTTTTTTTTTTAATGAATAAAGTAAGTATTTAAGATTTTGCACTTTGGAGCAGATAGGCATTCTTATTCCACTCTATAATTTTATACATTGTAAGAAAGTTTCGTTTTTATTTGTACTTGTTTTATCTTTTTCTTTGTGTGTTGTTAGCCCTCTTCTTCTAGTGCTACTAGTTTAACTCCAAAGATGTTATACTTCTAGTAACCACTCTTGACACAAAACAACATCAAATCCTGGCTCTATTACTAATCAGCTGTACAACCTGCAAGGAAGTCAATTAATCTCTCTGAGCTCCAACAGCCTCATCTGTTTAAGTAGGGTATTGACTCTAAGGTTCGTTTTAGGCCTGAATTCTATTCTATAGATGCACTGTCAGTGATAATTATGTCTATTTTCTATTTAGAATAAATTGGCACTGAAGCAAAATGCAACTCCTCACCTGTTCTTAAGCTTTAAAGCAGAAGACTTTAGAATCTTGTGACCACTTCTTGCATTTCCCTCTTGACATCCATGTTAGTATTGCCTTTGAATGTTAATGAAAATTGCGAATTCATGTTAAGACTCTTCGGCCAGGGGCGGTGGCTCAAGCCTGTAATCCCAGCACTTTGGGAGGCCGAGACGGGAGGATCACGAGGTCAGGAGATCGAGACCATCCTTGCTAACACAGTGAAAAACCCCGTCTCTACTAAAAAATACAAAAACTAGCTGGGCAAGGTGGCGGCTTGTAGTCTCAGCTACTCTCGGGAGGCTGAGGCAGGAGAATGGCGGAACTCCCAGGAGGCTGAGCTTGCAGTGAGCTGAGATCCTGACACTGCACTCCAGCCCGGTGGACAGAGCGGTGACTTCTCAAAAAAAAAAAAAAAAAAAAAAAAAAAAAAGACTCTTCAAGGGTTCATGTCCCGGATATAACTGAATGTCAAAAACTTCGAAGAAAGAAACGTAACGGTGTCCTTGTATGCTGCACAGAGTTAGATTTTACTTTATCAGTCAATCTGAGAATTTTAACTTTTCACAGAAGCTTAATCCAAATTAGATTTATCAGTGCGACAGATTTGCGTAATACTTATGGTATAATATGAGGTCCATTTTCTTTGCTCCTCCTTTTCTTTGGTATTTCTTTTAGTATTTCAAAAGTTTTGTAGTTTTGTTCCAACAGTTTATTTTTGTTCCAAGAGTTTCTTTATACTAATACCTCTATAATATTCTTAGTTATCTCTCACTCATATATTTACTGTGGCCTCCAACTGAAAAATTCCAGAATTATTATTCAGAATTGGAGTTACCTCTGATTCCAAAGACAGGCTCTTTTCCCCACATCTATTCATGATAAAGCAATGCATGGAATTAAAAAAAATTTTCTAGGGAGAATAAAAAGAATGTAACCTCTCCCTCTTTCCAAAGAGGGAAAGAAGAAAATTAGGAAAACTGAAGAGAGTAGTTGGGGAAATCAGGAAAAGAAGCCATATAAAAATGTAAGAATGCAAAGGTCAGCTAAAGTTGCAGTCTATTAATTTGATATTTAGTAGTTTTAATTTGTAAATTAACTAAATCTTAGACTGCAAATAAACGTATTTGTAAAGGGCTATGTTTTTCAGTTTCTAAGAAAATCTTCAGTTAGCAGTTTAGAGTCTTCTAAAATTAAAGTAGAAAGAAATAATTGGTGTGAAAATGCAAGGGTTAGCTGTGTGGGAAAATGTCTAATTAAGGGTTGTAAGTTTCTTCTATCTTGAGAAGAATAAATATTTTGAAGAGTAACATTGAAGGTGGCATTTTTAAAAGAAATTAAATGGTTATTCCAAGCCACAGGAAAAACAGTGGAAAGGAAATGGTAACAGAACAATCAAAGAAAAGGATAATGGGATAATGAACAGGTTAACAGTGCAATAATGATAATTAACAGTAACAAGATATTGTTAAAATTTTAATTAAACCTAAAGCAGCAGGAGGAAATACTGAAAAATAAAATACTTAACTACATAAAAATGTACACTTCTACTTACACACTTCTAACCTTATAAATTCTAAAAGAAAAAACACAAATGGTAAAATACATATGAAAAAACTGTTTAATCTGAACAGTGCAAAAAAATGCTAACAATAACACTAATGAACAAGTTTTCACACTGCAAACCACCACAGATAAGAAGACTGATGTTTTTAGTGTGATGAAGACAAGCTCCTTTCAGCTTTTGGGAAGGCAAGGTGGCACTCTGTGTCAAAATGTAAACTGACCATACCCCTTCACCCACCAAATCTATTTCTAGAAATTCACCCACAAAAGACAATCACATAAATGTTCAAAGATCTATCTATTGAAGCAGTTTTCAAAAGAGTGGTGATTAGGAAAGACTTATCATAATGGACAGGGTAAATAAACCGGTACATTCACAAAAATGACTACTGCTACGGTCATTGAAAATGTAAGGATGCTGGAGAAAGTCACATAATAAAGAAAATCAGTGCCACTATAATTCATGATCCCTGCTCCCAAATGGGTCCTCGATTCCCCTTCTCTAACCACAGACTCATAGGCCCTTCTGCTGGTGTGATATAAGCTCTCCTATCAGCAATTAACAGGAACGAAGTATTGATATGTGCTACAACATGGATGAACCTTAAAAACAGCGTGCAAAGTGAAAGACCAGACACAAAGGACCATATATTATATGATTCCATTTATATGGAATATCCCAAATAGGAAAATCTATAAAGACAGTAGATTAGTGGTTGCAGACTTGGGATGGAGGTAGTAGGGGGTGATAGCTGGTAATGAAAATATTCTAAACATGACTGTGGTGATGGATGCATATTCAACTCTATGCATGTAGTAATATATTAAACTCTGTGAATATACTACAAGCCACTGAATTGTACACTTTAAATGAGTGAATTGTATGGCATGTAAATTCTCTCAATAAAGCTGTTAAAAACCAAAAGCTCTCCCATATGTGGAATGTTTGCATGACCCCTGCCACCTCAGTACCCTCATGCTTACAGCTAAACATGCCTATGTGTTATTCTAATATGTGTGTGAGTTTCACCATTGGCATGCAACAAACCAGCTTTATATTTATTTGGTACTCCACCTTTCTAAAAAGCCATCTGACATACTGACAGTACATATTGACAGCTAAAATTTCTTATCCTTTAATTCAGAGGTGATCTTTTTGAAACCTTTCATGAGGAAATACAAAAGCTAAATCTGTCACCCAGACTGGAGTTCAGTGGCACAATCACTGTTCACTTCAGCCTTAACCTCTCTGGGCTCAAGTGATCCTCCCACCTCAGACTCCCAAGTAGCTGAGACTACAGGCACATGCCACGACACCCAGCTAATTTTTGTAGAGACAAGGTTTTGCCATGTTGCTCAGGCTGGTCTCAAAACTCCTGGGCTCAAGTGATCCGCCCATCTTGGCCTCCCAACGGATGAGCCACCATGCCCAGCCAATAATTTTTATAATTGGAAAAAACTGCAAAAAATCTAAATGTTTAACAGTAGAAGAATCGATAAACCATAATATGGCCATACAAGAGATAGCAAAAAGACATTAAAATGTTTTCAAAGAATATGAAATATAAAGAGTGTTCATGATCTATAAGAGAATAGAGCAGAACACGAAAGTGTATATATAATGTGATCCGTTATGTATATTATACATTTCTACAACAACATGGATGTGGGAGCACCTACTGCCTTCTCTGAACACCATCCCCTTCCTTGAGAGCCACTGTCTTGGGTAAAGTAACCACACTGCCTAGTCTCAGGAGCAGGGGCTAATCTGGGGGTGGAGTGGGCTAATGACAGGCTCTTTCCCAGAAATCTCAGCCACGAGATTCAACTTGGTTGCTCTCCTAAACGGAGATCTCAACCTAAGCCCGGTTTGCAAGTTGGCTGCAGTTAGCTGTTATCTAAGGAATGCTGGGAATGCTGGTAGGGGCTAGGCCCGCGGGGCAGCTCTGACTCCTCCCCATAGTCCCTGTGCTTAAATTCCAAGGTTCTTAGCTTTTGCTGGAATGCTGGAGCAGGAAGTCTCCCAGAATGCAGTGGTTGTGAACAGCAAGGCTAATCCCGTGGGAATGGTGGCTGTGTCTACCTGTGTCAGCAGCTCCCTGTAGCATCTTCTTGTTGCACCCACTCCAGTCATAGGAAATAATCAGACAGCTGATTCTGCTATGCAAACAACCAGGGGTTGTGGCAGTCTACGATTTCCAACCAGTTGTCTAAAGTGTGATTCAGAGAGGCAGCAACCAGTTCTGGTCACCACAAGCTGTTACACTTTCTGCAGGCTGGGTATGCAAAATGTACCTTTCTTTCAGAATATACTGTACAATTTTACTTGGAATTCTTATCCTATTCTCACAGCATGTTCCAGATGTCACACAGCATGAGGAAGCAAGCACTCTCCAGCCCAGCGTGTGACAGCACCCACATCTTTCAGGACAGGGCACTGGGAAGCCCTAACAACTCTGCCACCAGGTGTGTGGTGAGGTCATGAGGGCAGACACTCAGGCACTACTCCTCCTCTTCTCCTGGTTCCTCAAGAAAGCTACTTAGTACTTCCATACCTGAGTTTCCTCATCTTTGAAAGGGAGGTTACACCCTCTAAGCCACAGCATTCACCAAGAGGCTGGGACATTATCCTTAGAAATACATGCACCCTTTTTACTATGGGCTGTTCTTAAAGGTGTGTGTCACACTGAGTCAGCAGGCTTCTGGGTCCACAGGCAGGTCAGCAGTCTCTGACACATTCTCCTTCAGCTCTTCTGACAGGTAGATCTTTCATTTTTACAGCTTTATGGAAGGATATTTCACACACCATAAAACTCAACATTGAAAGGGCAAAGTTCAATGGTTTTCATTATTGACAGGCAGATCTTGACTGTCACAGAGAGAAAGATAAAAAAGAAATTAGCTCCTTTCTCTAGTGGCCTGCATCCTCTGTTCCCTGCCATCTCTTAATCTTTCCCTCCAATAATTTTTTCCTGGGCATCCCCTCTAACCTGCAGCCACTTTCAGACCCCTCAGCAGCACCTCCTGGTGGCCAGCAAGCCTTGGAGGGAGGGAGCTGCCAGCGAGTGCAGCAGTTAGCTCACCACGCCAGGACCCACACTCCCCCCAGTGGAATAAGCTCTATGCTCAGACAACAGATTTTATGAAAACCAAAGAAACAAGGATAAAAATGAGGTGAAAGAAATAAAAGTGTTTTTGTGAACTTTTAAAGTACAGTATATAAGTCCAGAGTTTATAAGCAAAAGATGAAATTTTTTTTAAAAAGAGCTTTACTGTATAATCTTTATCCTTATTCCCACAAGCAGTCAAAAATCCCACAACCACATGAACCTATCAAATAGTAAAGAAGCATCTGGGGACAAGAGCTGGGCGTGGTGGCTCACACCTGCAATCTTAGCGCTTTGGGAGACTGAGGCGGGTGGATCACCTGAGGTCAGAAGTTCAAGACCAGTCTGGCTAATATGGTGAAACCCTGCCTCTACAAAAAATGCAAAAAATTAACCAGACACAGTGGAGCATGCATGTAATCTCAGCTACTCTGGAGGCTGAGGCAGGAGAATGGCTTGAACCCGGGAGGTGGAGGATGCAGTGAGCTGGGACTGTGCCACTGCATTCCAGCCTGGGTAAAAGAGCAAAACTTCATCTCAAAAACAACAACAATAACAAAAAAAGTATTTGGGGACAAGAAATAAATTAATATGTGTGATGGACAATGACTTAATAATACCTAATCTGGTTCTACTTTCTTCATCTTGGTTTCTACTTTTGATTGCTTCCTATTATAAGGAATATTTTCAAGATATATTTTCTGTTTCTCATTTATTTTTCATTGGTCGTATTTTCTAATCCTGCCTTCACTTTGGTGTCTTCTCTGGATTTTAGTAGTGAAAATCATTGACATGTTTTGAAATAAATATTAAAAAGATAAAAAGAAAAACTCTTGCCTGAAAAATTACCCTAGTATTCAAGCTACTTGTGTAAATTACAGAAATTTAAAAAACTCTAGATCATATAATTATCAGATATAAATTCTACAATGAGTACATTTGAAATTATTAAAGACCCAAAGAAATAAAAATCCCAGGGAACAAAAGGTAAATACAAAGCATAGGAAAACATGATAGTGAGGTGGGTGGATCACCTGAGGTCAAGAGTTTGAGACCAGCCTGGCCAACATGGTGAAACCCCATCTCTACTAAAAATACAAAACTTATCTGGGCGTGGTGGTACATGCCTGTAATCTCAGCTACTCAGGAGGCAGAGGCAGGAGAATCGCTTGAACCTGGGAGGCAGAGGTTGCAGTGAGCCGAGATTGTCGCACTGCACTCCAGCCTAGGTGACAAAGCAAGACTCTGTCTCAAAAAAAGGAAAGAAAGAAAAATATGACAAATATTTCCAAGTACATCACAAATCACAAGTATAAATAAATAAAATGTGTCCATTTAACTAGATGAAAATTTAGACCATGTAAAAAGAAAAGTAAACTCCACAAAATCCATAGAGACACATGCAGATACAGAGAGATTAAGAGAAAAAGAGGAAAAAATAAATATACTGGAGGAATTTAGATGCTGAGACTGAAGGATGAGATAATTCAGACTAACTCCCCCTCTGAACACAACTGGAAAAAATATAAAGGATATTTTCTTGAAGGCATTATAGAACCAATAAGATAGTAAAGAACGGCCAAGCCAAGATCCTGGAAGAATGCAGGTCTGAGAAGGTGAGCCATGCACGTGAGGCCCTCTTCCCCTTGGGGCATCCTCTGATTCTGGAGAGCATCGCTGAGCAATAAGGACTCCATCCAGGGCTGAAGGGACATAAATCGGAATCCAAGGCCCCCCAAAGACAGGGAGCTTGGTTAATTTGAATTGAGATCCCGAAGGGGTACTCTTTATCAGTAAAGACCAACCAGAAGTTGGCAGGCCCTCATAGGCACTGCAGCTTAGTTCTGAATCATCTCAGTCCTTGAAACAGGACTGATGTTAACCCAGATTGCTACTGCTGCCAAGTGCCCATCAGAAACAAACACAAACCCATCCCGGAAGAGAAATATGTATCATCCTAGACCTCAATTTATTTTTACACTTTTTCAATCTTTAGAGAACTCAATCAAAAATAACCAGGCATACAAACAGGCAAGATTATATGAAAACAGAAACAAAAACAAAACAAAACAAAGCACTAGTAGACACCACAAGCAACAGAAACACACCCACAATTGGTCTAGATTTAGAGCAAAAGAACTATGTTTACTATATTCAACAAGATAAAAGACGAGATTGATTGTTTAGGCAGAGAATTGTAAACCAAAGACGAACCAATAAACATGCAAAGAGGCTCAATCTCATTAGTAGTTAGGGAAATGCATATTAAAACTAAAATAAACTACTAGTACATCCCAACTATGATGGCTAAAAATTGTTTTTAAGTGATGACAACAAGTGTTGCTAAATATATTGAGTAATTCTCATGAGCTGCTGGTACAACTATAAATTGTTTAAGCCATTTTAGAACTGTTTGGCAATATCTAATAAAACTGAACATATGTGTAATCTATGATGCAGTGACTCTATGGCTAGGTTACAGATCCAACAGAAAGTGCACATCTACACCAAGAGACATAGACAAGATAACTCCTACTCGCAAAATCAGATCACTAGAAGGAAAAATAGATAATCTTACTCTCACAATAGTAGCGTTAAAATACACACTTGTCTAAGTAAACTAATTGGTCAAGTAGAGAAAAGCTGAATAACAATCAGTAAACCCAATCTAAAGGAAATATGTAGATCCAACTAGAGAACCCATTATTTTCAACTCCACAGTCATTAAAGAAAAAGAAAAATGCAAATTTCAACAATGATCAAAGAATTTTTATCATACAATTACACTGTTGTAACCCAATAAAATCAGAAATCAAGGACAAAAAAAAAATAACTAATTTGTGCCCCTCTTGGAAATTTATGGACATAGTTTTAAAAAAATCATAGGTCAGAAATGAAACCATAAAGGATATTAGGAAATACTTACAACTTTAATGACAATGAAAGCACTAACTATTGAAATATATGGGACTCAGTTAAACCACTACTTAGAGAGAAATGTGGAGTTCTATGTGTATATTATAAAAGAAGAAAACCTGAAAACCAATAATTTAAATGTATGACTCAGGGTAAGCGCTGTGGCTCAGGCCTATAATCCCAGCATTTTGGGAGGCTGGGGGAGGTAGATGACATGAGGTCAGGAGTTCGATACCAGCCTGGCCAACATGGCAAAATCCCGTTTCTACTAAAAATACAAAAGTTAGCTAGATGTGGCGGTGCACATCTGTAGTCCCAGCTACTCGTCGGGAAGCTAAGACAGAAGAATTGCTTGAACCAGGGAGGTGGCGGTTGCAGTGAGCTAAGATGGCGCCACTGCATTCCAGTCTGGGTGACACAGCGAGACTCTGTCTCAAAATAAAATTAAAAATAAATAAATAAATAAATGTATGACTAAAGAAGTCAGAAAAAGAACAAGAATATAAGATAACAGGAGCAGAAATTAATGAAACTTGAAACAAAGAAATCCTGATTTTTAAAACAGCAACAAAATTGAAAGCTGCCTTTTTGAAAAACTATAGAAAAATAGAGAAGGTATAAATGGGAATGAAAAAATGATTACAACTACAGATACAGCTGACGTTTTTGAAAAAGAATACTATGAACACCTTTACGCAATACAGTTGAAAATTTAGGGAAAAGTGGACAATTCAGAAAATAAGTAACATTAAAGTTCAGTCAAGAAGAAATATAAAACTTGAATAAATCTACTAAAAACATTGATCCAGTAGTTAAAAACCTATTCCCTCAAAATAAATTTAAAAAAAACAAATAAAACCTTGGACACCTGCCCTAGATGGTATTATCAGCAAATCATATCAAACACTCAAAATGCAGATAACCTCTATTTACACAGACTATTACAGATGACAGAAAAAGAAATTATTTCCAACTCATATAATGGAGCTAGGAAAACCCAAAAACCAAGCCAAACAAGTACAGCATGAACATCTCACTTACTAGCATAGATTTTATAAACCTGAATAAAATGTTAGAAAATCCAATTTTACAAAATCTTAAGCAACAACATTGTCAAGTACAAGTTATCCAAGTAACACAAAACAGTATCATACTAGAAAATGCTTTAGTATGATAATTTAATTCACCACATTGACAGACTAAAGGAGAAAAACTGCATTATCATCTTAACAGGTACAGGAAAATCACTCTTCAAAATTCAACACTCATTCCTGATAAAAACACCCAGTAAACCAAGACCAACAGAGGATTTCTCTAACCTGATAAAGACTATCTACAAAAACATACAGCAAATATCATACTTACTGATGAGACATTAGAAGCAGTCCCTTTAAAATCTGGACTAAGATAAGGGTGCTCACTATCAATCACAGCCTCCATTCAATACTGTGCTGAAGTGCCTGACATGGAAGTAAGACAAAAAGGACTGGCATAAGGATTGGAAAAGAAGATGCAAGTCTGTCAAAATGCGCAGAGAATAGGAAAGTCTACACAGAATAACTAAGAAAATTTGTAAGTTATTAGAATTAAAATGAAAGGTTCCTGGTTATAACCTGAAAATACAATAATCAATTACATGTACATGAGCATAAAAATAAAAATATACAGTTGACACTTGAACAATGTGAGGGGTAGGAGTACTGACCCTCATGCAGTCCAAAACCCACCTATAACTTCTGACTCCCCCTAAAACTGCTAACTATTAATAGCTTACTGTTGACCAGAGCCTTAGTAATAACATAAATAGTCGATTAACACATTTTGTATGTTATAGGTATATACCGTATTCTTACAATAAAGTAAACCTATAACTTCTGACTATAAGTTATCACCATCCTAATTCTATACATTCAATGTACTCCCCCTAAACTCCACCTAGTAACTTCTGACTACCCCCTGACAAACTGCTAACTATTAATATGCTATACTGTTGATCACAGAGCCTTAGTACATAACATAGGCAACTAGTCGATTAACCAGCGTTTTGTATGTTATAGGTATATACCGTATTCTTACAATAAAGGGGTCCCAATCCAGACCCCAAGAGAGGGTTCTTGGATCTCACACAAGAAAGAATTCAGGTGAGTCCATAGAGTAAAGTGAAAACAAGTTTATTAGGAAAATGAAGGAATAAAAGAATGGCTACTCCATAGACAGAGCAGCCCCAAGGGCTGCTGGTTGCCCACTTTTATGGTTACTTTTTGAATATATGCTAAACAAGGGGTGGATTATTCATGCCTCCCCTTTTTAGACCATGTAGGGTAACTTCCTGACATTGCTATGGCATCTGTAAACTGTCATGGTGCTGGTGGGAGTGTAACAGTGAGGACCACTAGAAGTCACTCTTGTGGCCATCTTGGTTTTGGTGGGATTTAGTGGCTTCTTTACTGCAACCTGTTTTATCAGCAAGGTCTTTATGACCCGTATCTTGTGCTGTCCTCCTGTCTCATCCTGTAACCTAGAATGCCTTAACCATCTGGGAATGCAGCCCACTAAGTCTCAGCCTCATTTTACCCAGCCCCTATTCAACATGGAGTTGCTCTGGTTCACATGTCTCTGACACTACCAGTTTTCAAGATTTGTTATACAATTATAGTAACTAAGACAGTGTGGTTTCTACACAGGGAGAGGTAAACAGACCAAGGGAAAATTAGAGAGAATCAAATCCACACACACATCTATGGAAACCTGACATTTGACAGACATGGTATTATAGATTAGTATGGAAAGGATGAAACACCCAATATATGGTGCTGAGACAACGGGTAATCCATATTGAAAATAACAAGGCAATCTCTACTTCTTGCCACATCCAAAAATTACATTTCAGAATGAAAGACTCAAATGTAAAAAGCAAACTTTTAAACTTTAAAAAAAATATGGGAGAACATCTTTATGACCTGGACAAAACAGGTTTTTTGTTTGTTTGTTTGTTTTTTTAAATAAGACATTAAAATAAAATAAATCATAAAAGACTGAAAAATGACTACATTAAAATTAAGAGCAAGAAGCAGAAAATGAAAGGTAAAATTACTGACAAGAAGACATTTCCAGTGTATATTACCATCAAAGGACTAATAATAGAATATACAAAGAACTCCTACAAATCCACAATTTTCTCTCCAAATAACTATTTTCAAAAGTGTGAAAAGCCTCCATTTTTGTTTTTATTTTGAAAAATGAATTATTTAGGCTCACTGAGAATATTCTTTTCCTTATTGTCATTTCTAACAGAGAATTCTAACATTGATTTTGAATAGTATTAGAACTACTGAAAACAATTTAATGATTAATACATTTGAACTGTTTTTATGATTATAAAATAATTTATAACTATGAATTTTGTAAAGATATCAAAATATACATTTGAAATATTTAATTAAAATGTTAAAATTAAAAAGAAATGTAAAAAGCATTAAAATCATTAAAAATCCCTCATGCATTGCACACACACATCTTTGTCAACATTTTGGATTTTTTCCTACACTTTGTTTCTATTAATAAATACATACACATATATTCACAACAAGTTGGGTCCGAAGTGAGAGTGGCTTATTCAAGTGATGATATCCATCAGTCAGTAGATGATGCAAGCTAGTGCTTAGGAAAGAAGTGAGGTCTGGGGATGTTGACTTGGGAGGTCATTCTTAGAGCAATAAAAGTTAAGACTCAAGTCTTAGATGAAGAGATTGTAGGAAGAAAATAAGAGAGAGGACAGAATATTAGAATAAGGAGCAGAATAATATGTTGGGAAAAATAACTTGAAAAAAGAGAAGGCACAATTAGATAGGTAGGAAGAGAATCAGGATATTGTGGAAGAATGTCAAGAAGAAGATAATAATCAACCGCCAATCCTGCAAAGAAGTTAAGGAGAATGAATCCTAAGAAAAGGCCAACATATTTAGCAGTTGAGAGAGACGGCTGTGGAGTAAAGGTCTGATTACAGGAATGCAAAGAAAACAGACTGAAGAGATACGGATATATACATATTTATACCATACAGTCAACAAATCTAGCCAGAAAGAAAGGCGGCAAATCAAGTTTTTTCCCCGAGATATTAGAGATCTGTTATCTGTCTACCTTCTCTGGGCGAGAAGCCCAGTATACTGAAAGACTAAAGATACTGGGAAGAGAGAAGTAAACAAAAACACAAAGGCCTGAAAGCAGAGGGAGAGGATGGACTTTAAAAGAGTTCTGGATCGTGACTTGTCATCTGACATAGGAGAAAAGAACTGGGGTCACAATAGACATAGTTCAAGCTGATGAGGAGAGGAGAAATCTCTGGCTAGGTAAACTTAGTAATTTTAGTACCAAGGTACGTCATGGGACAAAACTCAACTTAAATCAAGAAACATCCACACTAAACTATATCTAAGGGCTTACAAGAGACAGAAAAAAAATCCCTCATTACGTATTTGCTTCAACTCACCCATGACATTAGAACCAAGACTGGCATCGGGGTGAAGCTTCAAAACAACTGAAACTATGGAGAATGTTTCAGACTAGTTAAGCACTGACATAAATGACTGAGAAACTCTGGTTTCCTTAAAATAAGCAAAATATTCATTTATTTTAATATTATTTTTTGATGATACAAGTGTCCATCTTTAGTAGCTAGTCAATAAATATGGGTGCATACTACATGCACTGAATGTTTCTGTGTTACGTAGTCAATTGCATAATTGCCAGTTTAAGGTACAGCATTAAGAGCAAAACAATTCACAGTGAAATACCCCACCCATGTTTTCCTACACATCTGTGATTCAACAAGGAATATAATGATTCACAGTATTTGCATTAAGTTTATATTGAGGTTGCTCTTTTGTAACCGAGAAGTAGGGCTGGGTTGTCACTGTGATCTTCCCAATCCCTTCCACATCCAAACCCTCACTTCCCTTCTCAGCCCCACTTTGAATGACGCCAAGTTAAAACACTAAGGTAGACATCCTCTGTCATAAAGCCAACAAACCAGAGAAACAAGAATGCTTATTGACCTCCTTCCTTAACTACTTCTTAAAAAGGGATCTAAAATTTATGAGTAATAAAATTCTAAAAAGAACACTTACCTTCTATGTATATGCATAACTAAAGCCTACAAATGAAATATCTGGAACTTCTAAAGTAGTTTTCAACTTCAAATACAAACTTATATTAGAGACAAAAGCCAATTAGCTCTGTTATGAGTAGTGTGAAGAGTTGATGTGACTTGAGGAAGCAAAGTTTGCAAAGATTTTCATTTGACTGTAGATTTACAAAATGTGTAACAATTTCAGTTCCTGAAATAGTTAATATAGGTTAAAATATACTAGTAAGTTAAATGTGGAAGTCTTTAAGGTAATAACAAAGCAAGGCCATCAGAGGGAAACTAAGAATTATTTCACTCTGAAATATCTGGAGAGCGACTGTCAAAAATCAAGTCACAAAGAAATTACTACATTCACATTTCCTCGTTCCACAGATATTGCTTCTATTGCTCACATGAACTTTTTCTCTTTGTTTTCACACTCACCAGCAATACTTGCAGATCTCCTAGGTCATCTGAACCTTTAGCATTCAACTCTGATCAGTTCGAACTGCCTCCACAGAACATCTTTTTCTTCTTTCAAGCATTCCTTATTCTCAAAATGTTCCTTGAATTTCAACCAAATTTAAATTCCTTATATCTACCTTCTAAACTTTGTATTCACCTTCTCTGTTCCAATAAACAGTAACAACTCTCTAAGCCCTTGTTTCTTGTAGTAATCATTGCCAGGCATTTTCTTAAAATTTTTACACCTCCCTAGAGGTGCTGGGAGCTTTAGAAATGTCGCCGGAGCAGCGCAAAACTAGCCATGGCTAGGACAGGACAGTCAGGAATTGCTGAAGACTCTCATGCCTGCTTCACCACCTATGGTCATTACAAAGGACTTCAAAATTCCTGGCTTTCCCAGTCCTGGAATGACCCTGATCCCTGCCCCATTCCTACAGCACAATCCCCAAACCATACATGGTCTTTCTCACCACAGTTCCCCTGCCAGTCTCTTAAATGCTCACATCTAATGCTTAGGCCAAGGCTCTTGTGTTGCACAAGAGGTCCCCTACACCCCAGTCCCTGCTGACTTTACCTCCTTGCATCAACAATCTGGTCCCCTGGGCCATCATTTCCATCACCCTCTCACCTTTAATCACAACTATTTCCTTCCTTTGTCTTTCTCCACATACACACTTTAAAACTAGCAGTGCTAGCTCTCCACTGCCACCCCCAGGCAGATGTGCTTTACTGGAGAGACTGACACCAGATTGGCCCTGGTACTGTCCTCAACATCTTCCTAGCCAGGGTTCCCTCTCCTTCTGGTCCTCAGCAGCAATCCTACATCATCACCTCTCTGTAGCATCCCTACCTTCTCCCTCTTCCTCAACTGGCAATCTCAATGCCCACTCAGGGAATGAAACTACCTCCCAACCCCAAACTGATCTCTATATGAGTTCCCTCCTCGCTGGGGGTTCCCCCCACTCCCATGCGCTAGAGTCCATCCATCTGTCCCATCCCTACAGCACCAGGGCCCTCCACTCTCCCTTTCCCTCTGGTATCTTCAAAGACTCTCCATAGCCATCTAAAGATACTCAACACTCTCCCACTTAAAAAAAATGGCACGTGTTAAAAATTAAAGACTTCTATAGAGAACATTAATATGCCACTAAATACTGAACTCAGTATTCATCATCTATCTCCTCTATGTTGTCAGCACCTGCCAGTGCCTGCCTTCTCCAGTCCAGCCTGTTGCAGACATTGTGCTCATTCCTTGTTTCTTCAGCCCCAGAACCTTCCTAAGCCATCCTGACCAAGCCTTTGTGGATCTAGAGGGCCACCCGCTGGCTCTCCAAACTGAGGCTCTCTTCGCCACATCTGCAACTCTGATTGCTCAACTCTTGGCTTAGTTTCAGATTAGTACTCCAGGTACTGCAGTCTGACTAAACTCCCACCTATTGCACTCATGTCCAATCAGTGTCCTGACAAGAGACCAGCTCCTTTTCCCTGGAGGTGCTAACCTTATCTCAATCCCGCAAATTATTAGGGGTCCCTGTGCTCCCAAATTCATGTCACTACCACTAACTAGTGGAATGAAAGTACTGTTATTGCTTACAGACTGCTCTACTGGGTTGATAAGATCCACCTTGGGTTTATCAAGTTCCCTTAGAAAATATACTCAGAACGCTGGCAGCCCAGTGGAGTCCAGCTACACAGCTTGTCGCTTTAACCCTGGGATCCCTTGTTTCTGGTTTCCTTTCATTTCCTTCTCCAACCAATTTCCCATCATACCTATGGGCAAACACCCATGTTATAACAAGCAATTCATTAACTACTTATCTTAAGTTATGGTAAGTGTTATAACCATAACATTTATAAGCGTTATGAAATTTATAAGTTCTGAAATTTATACAACTCTTTCAGTGGTTAGCAAACCATATTACTATTATAAACACTATTATATTCCATAACAACATATTATATATAACATGAGTACTATATGATTTATGCTTAGAGAAGATCTCTGTTTAAGAGTCCCACCTATGGTATTTGTAAAAACTATTCAATCAGGAAAAGACAAATGTAAAAAGAGTAATATCAGATAGTAATACACCAGAAAACCAAACCTTGAACAAAAATTTGGGGATCCCCAGGCTTACAAATGTATTGGTTTCTACTGGGTAAAGTCTTGGCTTTCTCATTTTATATCATTCAGACAAAGGAACTGAAAATTATATTTTAAAATAAAAACCATAATCTAAAACTAATCTGAGAAAACACTGAGAACAAAATAGCAGTAAATTTATATATTTTCTCTTCTGTAATGAAAACTACAGGGAAAAAGCATGCTAACAGCAACTAGTTCTAAAGTAACCTCATGAATGTACCACACAGAGTACTTAATAGCTTTAAAAAACCGTATGAAATGCCCATTTGAACATCAGATACCAAGGACAGAACAAGTATCCAACCTAAAGCAGACAACACGGACCCACTCAAAGATATGCAGTGACATGCAGAGTCGTGCTTCACACAATCCTCATTGGGAAAATGAGTCAAGAAGAGCAGCAGCGCGAGCCTCCAGGCTTTTCCTAAATGACACCCCTGATAACTGAGGAGCTCCAGCTGGGCTGTTCTTTTGCCCTGGTTCAAAACATATCTAGATATGGAAAAGTACAAAGGCGAGCATTTCCCATCCACTAGAAAAGAAGTTCAATTATCAAATGCTAAATCTAGGTTACACTAAAAAAAATTAGATGAATTAAAATGTGGCCTGCCTCAAAGCAGAGCATGTCTTACCAATCTTATTGTATCTCACTTAACACACTCAACAGAAAAAGAAATTGAAGTATTTAAAATTAAATAGTCCATCTTCAACATTCTGCTGTGAATACAGGACCTGTAATATGCTTGTTCTACTTGACATATAAAAAGAATCACATTTATGTGGAAGCCTAAGATTAAAATAGGTTTTTAAAATGTAAACAGCAGTATGAATATATTGAATTATGGAAGTCCCAAAACACTGAAAAATTTTCATGCCACAATAGTATGGGAAGGTCGGTAACTGAGTCACCTAAATAAAATGCAGTAAGTCAAAGTATATAGTTAGAGCAAAAGAAAAAAGATAAAAACATTTTAAAAACTAATTTATGGTTTTAATTCTCTATAATAAATCTTTTAAAATTTAATACACAACAGAAAATGGAGAAACAAAGTTAATAAATGCTTACAAAGATGGCTTATGTTATATTAAACGTGAAAATGATATCAAAACATGATTTTGAAATCATCAAAAATCATGTTTGGAGTACAAATATACAGCTAGTTTTAAATAAAGAATTTTGAACAATTTACTTTCAGAAAGTAAATAAGAAAAAAAGCTTGATTTCTTTCTGACAGCACAGAAGTCCTTAAGAAAGGGCAGAAGCACTTTCATCTTTACTCCAAAGAATAAAACAGAGCACTATGTCACTCAACTACCACCCCCCAGTTATCACAGTTCTTGGTATATAAATCACTTTCAAATAAGCACAAAGTGGCTGAAATTTCTACTCTGCCCTAAGTAGCACCATTCAAATTATCAATTGCTTCCAGCAATTCAAACAATGAAAATAACTTTAAATTGGAAAGATTATTCCACTTTCATTTCCACATTAAAGTCCACCCATCATAAATTTAAGTAGCGTTATGGTGGGCAAGACGTAGCAAGAATGAAGTAAAGTATTTTAACCACAAGAGACCCAAACAGGGGGATTTGGCAAGGCTTCCTAACTGCACACGCTAGAAAGTCCTGCCCCCATGTGGCTGAAAGGCTTGCACAGCTGGCCAGCTTGCCCTGGGGCATAAGGGAAAAGGTTCCTCTCTGAAATTGCCATATTAAATGCCCACTTCCGGCTGTTGGAAGATGTAGGGTGCCCTCTACTAAGCAGAAAGGATACCTTTTTCCCAGGCTCAGTGTCTTGGACAATGTGAACACACAACTAATAACTGCTGAACTATGGAGACAACAGCTTGTATCTGCATAATGCCTTATGTAAGGTTCCCTCCCACGGATGCAGCAAACATGGAACATTCAAGTTCTGAGATGCTGCTGAGGCTCAATTTAAAAACGGCATCTTCCCTGCTCACAACTCTTATTTTCCTGGTAATGCTTCATGACACACAATCTTTTAGTTACTATTCCTAAATAATAGTGCCCTGTGTGTACTGGGGGCAAAGGATGCATTTTGGCACTTGGTGCTTTTGCTATTCTCTCTCCACCCGGTACACACTCTGCAGTCTGTGACCCTCCATTTCCACCTCCAGCTGCCTGGAGTCCTCTGGGAATGCTTCAATTCCCTCTGGTTCACAGCCCAAAACAGAGCCCACACCTGGTTTACCCACCATTAGCCATTTCCCAAGCCTGTACTCTGCTCCCCAACCCCTACTGCAGGCTCTCAGTGCCTCTGAAGGTGAAAGCTGGCAGCAGTGCTGGTGAGTCATAAGAGAAGGGAAGGAAAAATACCACCCAGCTACACACCATGTGCTATGGTTAGAATGTCTGCATCCTCCAAAATTCATTTGTTGAAATCCTAACCCCAAAAGTGCTGGTATTAGGAGGTGGGCCCTTTGGGAGGTGATTAGGTGCTGAGGCTGGAGCCCCCATGAATGGGATTAGTGTCCTTACAAAAAAGGCCCAAGGGAGCTTGTTTGCCCTTTCACCATGTGAGGATACAATGAGATGATGTCTGTCGACCAGGGAGCGGGCCTCACCAGACGCCCAATCTGCGATGGCCTGATCTTGGTCATCCCAGACTCCAGCACCTTGAGAAATAAACTTCTGTTGTTTATAATCCCCCGATCCCCCAGTTTATGATATTACGTTATAGCAGCCAAAAAGGATTAAGACACCACACATTTGAATAACAAACTCTGGAAACAGAGCCACTGTCAAGCCTAGTAGTGACTCTCATTGTGAGAATTCCAGAATAAGCAGGCCACAAGATACTCTGGGGAAGACCAGGTAAGGCTTATGACAGCGTCCAAGTCAGGTCCGGAGGAATGCGCCTTCCTATAACCTACAGAGTCCTAACTAAAGAGAACCGTAACATTCATTTCTCCACTTGCCATAGGAGAGAAAAGAGTAAATCATGGGAGAGACAAAGTGATTCCTTTCCTCTCGGTTTATAAAGCCTGCCCAGAGCCAGCACACAGAGTGTGTGCCCATGTCACAGGTGGCCCTCCCCTTCTGCACCAAGTACCCAGTCAGGCCTCGCAAAACATTAGCTGCTACAAAATGTACAACTTACCCAAAAAGGAACATGTATAGAGATAGAAAACAATATATTCTGAAACGTCAATTTTTCATTCTAATTCTCAGCAGTCATGTAATAACCAGATGACCTAAGCTGCTTTCATTTAGACTGGTGGGAACAGAATGGTATCTGTCTCAAGACAAATAAAACCAATTTTCTAACCTATGCTTGAAATTACATGTGTGTGCACACAGAGAGATACGCTGTGTTATTTATTATGTTCCTCAGGGATGATTTACTGTTCCATAACAAACGTGGTGATCAAATGATTCTATTCACTGACTGAAAAGTAATGAAATCATCTAAGATCATCTCTGAAAAGCTGAAGCAGATCCACATTAGATAAAAAAGAAAGACTTCCACAAACTGACTCATTCAACACACACCAAAACATTCCATCTTTATATTTCTGTATTTTTCAACTTTCTCTGGCCTGCTTGCCATCCCACTGCCCTTGGCCTATGTCACCAATCACCTCCAAGT
The DNA here is from genome assembly GCF_008728515.1 of Papio anubis. Classification (NCBI taxonomy): domain Eukaryota; kingdom Metazoa; phylum Chordata; class Mammalia; order Primates; family Cercopithecidae; genus Papio; species Papio anubis. Next base: position 155,433,082 of record NC_044982.1, read on the forward strand.
GACCCCTACCCTTGCCCCTGCCCCGATGACCACCACAACCACAGCATGCAGAGGTGAGTCCACTGCACTGTGCCACTTTCACAGATGGGGGATGAAGGGAGCTGTAACTGTCAGAAATACATGAAAACTGTCAAAAATACATGCCGTCAGCTCTGGAGATTTTGGAGCACTGATGGCTCTCTGTTCTGTGAATGTATTAAAAAAATAACATTATCCTTCCTTTCAAGGTTAGCAAAAAGATGAACTCTACTTCCGCCTCCTCAAATGACCTCCTATGACTGCTGGCAGGCCCACGCTGTCTTTGCCTTCCCTACGTGCTTGAGGCCACACACGTCTCTGTGGACCACTCCTCCCTTCCAGAAACTCCCCTGTTCTGCTTCTTCAGCCTCTACCCAGGAGTTTCCTTTGCTGGCCCCTCACCTTCCAACTGCCTATGCACTGGTGAGGTTCCCTGGCCCTGCCTTAGCTCTCTCTGTTCACAAGACCATCCTAGCAATAAAATCTTTTTTCCCAAATAAAATGGTCTGTGCTTCTCACCTTCCAGTAGAACAGATAAAAGCAGAGCTACTCTGGCTGGAAGGGGGCATGCGGGCTTGAGGCCACCCTCATGGGGAATCTCTACAGAGCTCCAGGGTTAGGAACCACCAGCAGTTTCCTTCAACCAGCTGGTGTGAGCTCCACCTCCGGTCCCCATCCTGCTCCCTCAACACCTCCCCACCTTTTGCCCAACAAAGTCATTGGTGTCCTTCCAGATCCAGTTTCCCAGCCACCTTCTTGGTGACTCTTTATGTACAAAGTAGCTTTGAGCACTTCATTATCCCCCAAGGCACCCTGCACCGCCTCCACCATTGTACACGTATCACGTGTTTGCTCACATTTTTGCCGGCTCCGCTAGATTGTGACCATTTTAAAGGCAGACAAGATGATGACAACGGTGTGAGTGTGTGCGTGCGTGCGTGCGTGTATGTGTTTGCATGTGATGGGAGAGGGGAGTCCCCAGCTCAACCTAAATTTAGGCTTAAACTGTTCTGGCTGTGAGGCTGGTGCATTGATCTGCATGAAGAGGCTGTGAGGAGGGAAGCAACTGGAGAAACGGGGAGGAGTGGCGGCTGAGGTCTCCATGCCAGCCAACCAGAGCTGCGTCTAAGCCCTAGAGAGAGAGGGTCAAGCAAAATCCAGGAGCTGCTTTCATGAGAGACTTCATGAAATACTGGTCAAAGCAGAATACCAAATGCATCATATTCTCTTCTCTGAAATAACATTTTCTCTATTCTTTTCATTAAGATCCAAATTTCTAAAAGGCCTATATTTTCTTCTCAGTTCTGATGAATAAAATTCCGCCTAAAGTCAGAGTCAATAAGCTCCCGAACTAGCAGTTGCTAATGAAAAGAAACTGAAGAGATGAGAGATGATGGCACAGGTCCACTGGAATGGAGACAAAATACCGAGCTGCAAAACCAATGCAGAAAGCCTAGCAGGTGGAGATGAAGACCAGTACCACTTACAAGAATGGAGTGTTCGCAGCCTCTGTACTTACAACCACTTTTTAAAACAAGAGTTCTTGCAAGGCTGTCTGGAAGAGTCCTTTAGAAATATGTGAACACTCCCAGTTTAATGAAGAAAGTATCCATTGAGGGTAAAAACCTCCTACCCATTAGTTGTCAATTGGCAAACCGCATTCAGACTGGCCTCTGGAACTCCCAAAGTTATAAAAATAGCTGGATTCCTTTTTCTGCAAAAGAGCTTCAAGTCTCTCTGACTCCTCTCCCTTTGGAAGATTAATAACGGTGACAATTCTGGAAGACTCCTTTACCATACAGTGGTGCGTACCTCCACCGAGGGCTGGGGGCGGGCTCTGACGTCCCGTGCAGTTCACTGACACGCAGGTGAGCAACACAGGCAGGACGCTCGGTAAACTGGGACTGGCCAGGGCAGGCCTAGGGGACCTGCCAGGGAGGGGACTTGTTCGTGAGCACCTGTAAGAACCAACTCCCAAGTCATTTTTCTTTTCTTCCTTTTATTTTTTTCTTCAAGTGCGTACTCTCTGTATTTTGGTTAATCAACAATCTTTAGCACGCATTATGGACAAAACAATACGCTGCATACATACCAAGGATACAAGAAGGAACGAAACTACCCTGGCCTGTGCTCTGATGGAGCGCACTTTTTCCTGGAGACAGACGAAAGAACAAGTAAAATAACCGCAAGCTGTGATAAGACGCTGGGGAAACCAAGACCACCAGCCCATCAAGTAACGCTAGAAGATCGCCGCAAGGGATTTTCTATGTGTGAGAGAGACAGCGGGGGGGCATCCTCTTTTGACATAAAAGATGATGGAGAAGGTCTTTTTTAAAACATGAATTTACAGTCAAATCCATGAATGTAGCTAATCCTTCTTTCCCTAAGTGTACAATTAGGGAAAACCTAATGACTACTTTACAAGTTAGAGTTTTGGTTTCTTTTGCTATTTATTAAAAACACGGCCAGGCGCGGTGGCTCACACCTGGAATTCCAGCATTTTGGGAGCCCAAGGCAGGCAGATCATGAGGTCAGGAGTTTGAGACCATCCTGGCCAACGTGGTGAAAACCCGTCTCTACTAAAAATACAAAAATTAGCTGGGCATGGTGGCAGGTACCTGTAGTCCTAGCTACTCAGGAGGCTGAGGTAGGAGAATTGCTTGAACCCAGCAGATAGAGGTTGCAGTGAGCCGAGATTGTGCCACTTCACTTCAGCCTAGGCAATAGAGCAAGACTCTGTCTTAAACACACACACACACACACACACACACATACAACTAAATAACACTAAACAAAAATCTTCTACCTGGTAAGGTACTTAAAGGAAATATTTTGTATGTAAAAATTAAAAATCATTCGAAAACAGATACTTGACCTTTTAATATCACAATTTTGACCTAGTGAATACTGTGACCAGCTTTTGTTGCGGTGGGGCGGGGGTGGGAGGGGGCACCAAGGAATTTTAGACCCTATGTTTATAAATACAAAAACGTGAATTGGAATTATACCAACACTGGAAACATATTATTGACAAAATATTTTAATTTCATAAAGCCAATATAATCCCTTGTTCAATTTTCTCTAAAGTACATGAAACAGCTAATTTTTTCTTTCTTCAACTGATCTTTTCCTGCAATTATTTTCACTGAGATAAGGCTTTTCTAGGTAAATTTTAAATCAATCAGATCAGAAATACTTCAAATGTGTACCAATTATAGCTTCATTCATTATGAATTCTCTCTACTGGTTACTGCTTTTTGTTTATTTTATAAAGTCCAATATCCTGGATCAAAGTCTGAAGATTTTAAATCTGTCATGAATATTTCATTCTTTTGTTGATCTGAATTCAAAAATAAATTTTACTAAGTATCAGCAAATGTCAATTTTATTTCTTCTGTCAGCTTTTCAACTGTATCAAGTTCCACTATGCCACTTAACCCAGTGTCCGTCTTGTTTTATGTTGACTGTTTCCACCAGGAATTGTCATTATGAAATGTTCTACAGGACTGGTCTACTTTAATAAAAATCCAACCCTCCCACATACTTATACACGTGTGACCACTTGGGATCTCATACTAACCTTCCTCACTGGTGAGCAATTCCCCTCTGGTGTCTCATGTATATGGTCACGGAGACAAGGGCCAGGTCAAAATGTCCCTGAGACCAAAAGGTCTCGGCCCTAACACTGGAGCCAAATGTTCAGTGCGTGTGTATTTCTTCCCAGGATGCATGACCTGAATCCGCTCATGAAGAAACACTCGATGGACCCAGGCTGAAGATTCTTTAAATTTGCCAAGGCCATGAAGCACAGGGAAAGGCTGATCTCTGTTTCCATTTTCAGCGCTCCTCTCATGGCCTAGCTGCTAGCAAGGCCATTGATTCACTTAATCATATCTATTCATTTGACAAATATTTATACTGAGCTGCACTAAACCCTTAACATTATGCCAGGTATTATGAAGCAATCTAGTTTTATGGCACATAAGCTGTCAGAAATTGGGGAAGCAATATGAACACACAAATTCTAACATGAGGGATCCTGTAAGGTTGCGCAGTAAAATGAAGACTTCCTGAATGGGGGATAATTCGGGGAACAATTTGCCCTAGATAGACAAGTCTTCATAAGTCTAACTAAAAATGCGACTTCAGGCACTAAATCTTTTTGTATTTTAACCATTTGGCTGCGTTTTCTTGTTGTTGTAAAATATATTACTCACTTTCCTGCCTTCCTAAACTGAACACAATTTGGTCATTATTTTATGCAAATTTTAGTTGTATCAATCTAAATCATGCAACATAAAACATTAATAAAGTCTCACTTCATGAACACATCTGAAATTATGCAAATGTCCCAAATTAAAACTAGGCACCTGGAATTACATAATTTTAAACTGGCAGGCAGAGTGAATTTACCTGTGTGTCTACTACTGGTCCACGGCAAACCAATTTATCTGAAAACAGAAACAAGCCACCATTCTTGTAGCTTATTGAGAGTCCTATGGGAAAAATAGTCTCAGAATCACAGGAATTTTGAATTATGCAGACACCTCAGATACATATCTCTCATAATGCCATGATAGCAATTATAATTTAACCTATTTATGAGTTGGCTTTTACTGTGGTACTAATTTTCTGGTCTGTCCTGTGAGTTGAAGACTTGCTGGGAGGTGCTGGCGGAGCAGACCCTGCTAGTTACCTACAAAGTACCCATGTCCTCCTTCTTCCTTACTAGCAGAACCCCATTTTCATCCCTAGGAGCCTGTGCCACCAAAACTCCCCGTTTTTCACCCTCCCTTAGAACAGGAAATGGCAATGTGATGCAATTCTTGACAAGCAGATGCTGAAGGATGTCCCTGGGGAGGGCATCTCCTCTGAAACAAAAGGGCAAAGCTTCACTAGGAGAAAGTTTTCTGACCTTTTACTTTGCCCCATTATTTTTGTTGGAAATACAAGATGTGAGGGCAGAGTCACAGCAGCCACCTAGAGACTGAACGAATGAGGGCTGAGGCCTATAAAACGAGGGCAGCCTGGAACAGTGGGGAAGGCTGGTCTCTGAGAACATCACAGCACAGCTGTGCCAACCCTGGGCTGCCTGCCCCCACACTCCTTGCTACAAGAGAAAAATGCTCCTGTTACTTTACTTTAAATGACAATCATTTGGGCAGGGACAGTGGCTCACGCCTGTAATCCCAGCACTTTCGGAGGCTGAGGTGGGCAGATCACGAAGTCAGGAGATCGAGACCATCCTGCCTAACACGGTGAAACCCTGTCTCTACTAAAAATACAAAAATTAGCTGGGCATGGTGGCACCCGCCTGTAGTCTCAGTTACTCGGGAGGCTGAGGAAGGAGAATCGCTTGAACCCAGGAGGCAGAGGTTGCAGTGAGCCGAGATGGTGCCATTGCACTCCAGCCTGGCAACAGAGCAAGACTCCATCTCAAAAAAAAAAAAAAAAGGACAATCATTCAGTCAGCCAAAGGCACTGAGTGATATTTGAGGACTATTTATTTGCTCCTGTCCTAAACAGTCTTACTTTATTAATACCATGTCTTTTATCTTTTATATTCTTATAGTCATTATTTATGGATTCTCAGACTTTTCCTTTGGTCAAAGAACCCAGCTAAGAAAATCAATACATGACATTCACCAAGCCAGAGACTGGTCCGGCATAAGGTCCAGTGAGACAGAAATGAGAAGTAGGAAAGAGAACTTTAGGGTAAGTTTTCTATGCTTGATAGAGAGCCGCAGAAAGAGACACTGCCCCTTCCTGCCTTTATCCCTGTGGACATGAGGCCTGAACTGCTGCCCACAGCATGGCACAAGCCTACCGAGGAAGTCTACGCAGAGGAGGGGAGATGCAAAATATCCCAGGAAAATGGAACTAGACCCACAGGATTCAATTAGCCCTAAAGAACATCCTACTGCAGAACTTCTAGTATATAACTTAATATCTTTATTATTTAGACCAGTTTGAGTCAGTGTTGTTATTTGCAAACAGGAACATTTCAACGACCTCAAAACATGAAAGACTTGGCCCACTGTAAGAAAAGAAGGCTCACTCACCTCCACCTCCACATCTACTACTAATAACACATCCACCACCACCTCCTCCTCTTTCACCTCCACCACCACCACCCACTCCACCACTTCTATCATCACAACCTATTCCTTCACCACCACCTCCACCACTTCCACCTGTATAACCACCACCTCCACCACCACCACCACCTCTACCACCACAACTTACTCCTTCACCACCACCTCCACCACTTCCACCTCTACAACCACCACCTCCACCTTCACCTTCACCACCTCCACCACTACCTCCACTTCCACCACCTCCATCACCTCCACCACCTCCACCTCCATTATTTATTTATATTTATATTTATTTAGGGGATGACGATTTTTCGACGAGATTTTCGATTTTCTATTTTATATTTATTTATTTCTGATGACATTTTCGATGCATTTACATTTATTTTTAGATGATGAGATGATGATTGTCGATTGACAGATGATGATGATGATGATGATGATGCCGATGATATTTTCGACGATTTCGATGATTATGATGAGACGATGACGATTTTGAGACGATGATTTCGATTTCGATGATGATGATTTTCGACGATGATGATGCCGATGATGATGATTTCGATGATGATGGATGATGATTTTTCTGATGCCGATTTTCGATGATTTCCGGATTTTCAGATGATTTTGACATTTACCTCCACCACCACCACGTCCACAACCTCCATCACCACCACCTCCACCACCACCACCGTCCACAACCTCCATCACCACCACCTCCACCACCACCACCTCCACGACCTCCACCTCCACCACCACCACCTCTACCACTTCCACCTTCACCTTTACCACCGCTACCTCCACCACCACCACATCCTTCGCCACCACTTCTACAACCACCACCCCCACCTCCACCTTCACCACCACTACCTCCACCACCACCACCTCCTGTACCAACGCTTCCTGTACCTTGCACCACCCACCCATTACCACCACCACCAATTCTAATTTCCACTCAATTTATAACCACCACCACTTCTACCACCATAAGCACTCCATCTTCACCACTACCTCCTCTTCCATCACCAACTCCACTTCCACCATGACCTCCACCTCCACCACTACCACTACTTCTACCACCATAACCACTCAATCATCACCATGTGCCCAGAGCAGAGGAGCCCATGATGCTCCCTGCAGTTTCTTCCAGGCTCTCGTACTGGTGAGGGGAGAACTGGTGATAAGAGTGGGAGTGAGAACGGGGGAAGGGGCCAGTTCCTCCCACAGAACTGGGAAGCCCAGAAGTGGCGTCCATGTTCCTCCAGGGCTCTCCTTCCACGGTGTTTTCACCATTTCATGCCTAGCTCCTCTCTCACCAGCCAGGCGCCCAAGGTGGAAAAACAACTTAGGATGTGTTCAAAGTCAAAAGGTAGTTTTGTGTCAAAACAGGTCCCTGAGGCCTCTCAGGGTCCCACCGGTCTCATAGTAGAACATCTTGAGGGGTAGAGGGAGGCGGAGAAATTTTTCATCATGGATATCTTCACAGGGTTACAGACATTTCCTGTCGGTCTGCATGGATACTCTTTTTTTCTTTTTCTCTCTTTTTTTTTTTTGAGATGGAGTTTGCTCTGTCGCCCAGGCTGGAGTGCAATGGCATGATCTCGGCTCACTGCAACCTCCGCCTCCTGGGTTCATGTGATTCTCCTGCCTCAGCCTCCCAAGTAGCTGGGATCGCAGGCACCTACCACCATGCTCAGCTAATTTTTGTATTTTTAGTAGAGATGGGGTTTCACCAGGTTGACCAGGCTGGTCTCAAACTCCTGACCTCAGGTGATCCACCTGCCTCGGCCTCCCAAAGTGCTGGGATTACAGACATGAGCCACTGAGCCTGGCCAGATACTTTTTTATATCAGGAGAAAGAAGTGTCTCTTCAAATGTAAAAAAATAAAAAAATCAGTGATGTTAAAAAAAACAAAAAAACAATTATTCAGGGAGCAGTGACATGTGATTTATTAACCCAAAAACGTACTAAAATGTAACACTCCAAATAATATCTTCTCACATATTTTCCCCCCTAATGACAAAAACTCCTCTAAAGCTTTTGAAACAAGTATCACTTTTGCCTAGTGATTATCAGTGATGACTGAATCCTCTGTCACTCAAAGTTAAGGGAACATCACCATAAATTGTTAATTGGATCATTGTTTCTATTTACTGTGCACAAAACTTTTTGTTTTTCTGCTGGCAGAGAGATAAGCTGCAATCTAGATTTACATCCACAAAACAGGAAATAAACTGCCTAAGTTTATGTTATAGAATACCTTCCTCCCAAACAGAATGAACTTCACCCAACTGGCTCCATTCCCCCCTTTTTTTTTTTGAGACGGAGTCTCGCTCTGTCGCCCGGGCTGGAGTGCAGTGGCCGGATCTCAGCTCACTGCAAGCTCCGCCTCCAGGGTTCACGCCATTCTCCTGCCTCAGCCTCCCGAGTAGCTGGGACTACAGGCGCCCGCCACCTCGCCCGGCTAGTTTTTTGTATTTTTTAGTAGAGAAAGAGGTGGAGTTCTGGCGGTAATGCAAGTGATGGTGAGTGGCTGTAAATACAGATGAAGCTTTGCTCACCTACCCATTGCTCGCCTCCTGCGGTGCGGCCTGGTTCCCAGCATAAATGTAACCAGTATCAGTTTAAGAAATTAAAATAATATTATTCTAGTTTTGACTGTCCTTTTAGATTTCTTCAATGAATGTTACAAAATACAAATAGTATATTACTTTTTTTTTTTTTGAGACAGAGTCTCACTCTGTCGCCCGGGCTGGAGTGCAGTGGCCGGATCTCAGCTCACTGCAAGCTCCGCCTCCAGGGTTCACGCCATTCTCCTGCCTCAGCCTCCCGAGTAGCTGGGACTACAGGCGCCCGCCACCTCGCCCGGCTAGTTTTTTGTATTTTTTAGTAGAAACGGGGTTTCACCGGGTTAGCCAGGATGGTCTCGATCTCCTGACCTCGTGATCCGCCCGTCTCGGCCTCCCAAAGTGCTGGGATTACAGGCTTGAGCCACCGCGCCTGGCCTCCATTCCCCTATTTTAGGAAGCAGGTTTGATAAGAGAAGCTGCAAAATTTCAAGCAATTTGCTAAATTTTTAAATTATCACTTAAATTTTTAAATTATCACTTCTTTGACTATACACTTAGAATCCAAGAGAAAGGAAGGGGCAGAATTAAAAAATGTAACCTGATTTGCAACCTAAACAGGCAATAACACCAAAGTGAAACGAAACAGCTAAGAATGTAAACATCATTCACTAAATCTAAAGACAAAAGGTCACTTTTCTTTTTCATATGGATTGTTGTATGTCTATCACCCCAAGGGGGAAAAAAAAAAGAACCTGCCATCTGGTTTATACACCATTTTACTCATTAAAACATTGAAGAAGGGCTCAGGTTTTCCAGGCAAAACACATACACAGAACAGAACTGTCCAGTCCAGGCTATGCCTGAGAGAATTTTACCAAGCATCTCTGGGACACTGCCTCAAGGAACCAGGGAGACCGGATGGATTCCAGTCCCCGCCAGTAAACTAGGATGCCAATCAATTATCCTGTAGGCTTACAAAATGAACTAGAATGCCCATCCCATTTAATCCCCACAGAGAAAGCTGAAACAATCACTTGTCCCCAGGAGTGAAATGGCATCATTCTGATGGTGCCCGGGACCAAAGCCAACAGGCTCAGCTGGAACCTGAGGCCTCTCAGCCAGGAACTGGGACCAGGAAACTACAGCAAGTGCATCTCTTGCTCCACTTGCTATGTTTTTCTAAAAGCAATAAAAGTTGTATATTTTTCTCAGACAAATTTGGAAAAAATTAAAAGTAAAACATAAAAATAGAAATATTCTGTTGGTTACACAAATTTGATATGTATATATGCCAGGAGATTATTAGCTAAGTCCAAGTTTTCCTATTTCAAGGTTCTCTATTTACTTTGGCAGTCATAGGGAGTCATACATTCAATCAGAATTTTTAAATAAATTTTTAAAATAGTGTGTAAAGTTTTCATAGTTGTTTGAACTGTAAGAACATTTACAAAGAGGTAACTGTGGTGGCTAAGGTACTTCCTAAAGGAAATAAAGATTTCTATTTCTACGTAATTAGAAGTCATTACAGATCCTTTACCAAATACCTTCCCTGCAGACTTCCATGGCTAAGATTTTAAATTGGTCCTACATGATTATATTACAAAGTCAACTTCCTTAGAAAAACAATTCTGAACACCTTTCATCTTCGATGAAACCCTTTTCGAACCCATGTTTTTTTTTCAAAAGTGTAGCCTCCCTTCTTTCTTTCAAAAAAGAAGAATTTTTTTTTTTTTTTTTTTTGCTACCAAGTCTCTCTCTGTCATCCAGACTGGAGTGCAGTGGCACAATCTTGGTTCACTGCAACCTCCATCTCCTGAGTTCGAGCGATTCTCCTGCCTCAGCCTCCCGAGTAGCTGTGATTACAGACGCCTGCCACCACACCCAGCTAATTTTTGTCTTTTTAATAGAGACGGGGTTTCGCCATGTTGGCCAGGCTGGTCTCGAGCTCCTGACCTCAGGTGATCCACCCACCTTGGCCTCCCAAAGTGCTGGGATTACAGACATGAGCCACCACGCTTGGCCAAAAAGACAGAATCTTTAAAGTGTAGGGAAAAAATGTTTTTTGCCCCATGCCAGAGATGCTATATGCCCCTACATATTTTGGATATTACAGTATTAATTGCCATATCTTATGGTAGAAAGTGGGAGGAGCCAAGCTGTTAAGCTCTTCTTTTTATTTTTTTATTGCTTGGAAAATCAGTTATTGCTTTTCTAAAAATGAAACATGCTCATTGTAAAAACTTCTAACAATCCAAAAACATGCAGAGTAAGATACAGTAAATATAAATTGTTGCTCCACCGCAAATGACCACAAAAACCTGAGAGAGAAAATGAACACAAGTTGCAAAAAACTCAAATGAACTGCAGAAATTAGACTTCATTAACATATTCCCACTGCTGAGGGATGGAATGCCAGCACACCAAGTCCATGGCTTTTCAATGCACTCCTCAGAAGTAGAAAACTGAAATTTAAAACAACATCGTCCATGAAGCCAAGTGAACCATTACACCAGAACATACAGCTCCTCCCCGGAATAAGCCTTCTATGAACCTCAACTTTTCCTCTCTTTCAATATCAATGTCAAAATGCCTTCCCTTCAGGGATACTAAGACATTTCACCTTTGAGATAGAGTCAAATAGAAAATCATCAAAAAGAAAGAAGGTAATTCTGCACCTGGGTAGTAGTATTTTTTCCCTGCTTGGAGGGTGTACTAACTTCAACCAGCTCAATTCTTTCATGAAGCGAAGCAGACAATAAACTCTCAATAATTTAAAAACATATTTATTATGATAAAAAAGTAACTCATTTGTCATTTCTATTTGTGGAAAACTGAAGGCAATCTTTTTCTCTGTAAAGCTTTTTGTCTGTTACATTCCAAAAACATTATAATCTCTCCCCCAACCAGAATGATTCTGTTTATGCAAAGAAACATATTTTATGACATGCAAAATTAATTATATGATTATGCTTCAGTAATGACAATGTTTTACACAATAGAAAAAAAAGCTGATAAAATTTAAATTTCCATTTTTATACTCCAACAAATAATTTAAATTTGTTTCTTGATGAATTCAGTGTTTCACTTTTGAAAAGCAGTTCACTTCATTTTGAAGTACATTTACATTTTCTTTAGTTACTTTAACTGTTAGGTCTACTCAGCAAGAATTTACTGTCTTTTTATTCTTTTTCTGTTCTTGGTTAAATGTCTTCTGATAGGTCACATTTTACCTATTTATGTCTTATGTCATAAAGCATTCAAGAACATTTTAAAGTAAAATGCTTGAATAAAATTATTTTAGTAAAAATGAAAAAATAAATGTAAAAACGCATGTAAAATAAATGTAAACAAATTTTAAAAAATGTAAAAATACATGTTAAAAAAAAAAAAAATAGAGTACTGGCCAGACACGGTGGCTCGTGCCTGTAATCCCAGCACTTTAGGAGGCCGAGGCGGGTAGATCACAAGGTCAGGAGTTTGAGACTAGCCTGGCCAAGATGGTGAAACCCTGTCTCTACTAAAAATACAAAAAATTAGCCAGGCATTGTGGCCGGCACCTGTAATCCCAGCTACTCAGGAGGCTGAAGCAGGAGAATCGCTTGAACCCGGGAAGTGGAGGTTGCAGTGAGCTGAGATTGTGGCTCTGCACTCCAGCTTGGGCGACAGAGCAAGACTCCATCTCAAAAAAAAAAAAAAAAGAGTAAATAATAGAGTATTCACATTTACTGAGCTTTTATTTTCAGCAGTTACAGGTAAGAGATGAAAGAAACAGAATTTAGTTTCATATTTTGATACCATTTTTTGAAACAATGGCAAATGGTACCTTTATCATTCAAAATTTTTCAAAACTCAAAAAGGACAGAAATGAACATATCAGGTCTACCAAATAACCTAAACATTCATTAATTTACCACTGAACCTTATGATACATTAATTGAAATAAAACCTTTTTACAAAGAAAATTCTAGTGTTTGTCTTACAAATTGGCATTACAGTATCTTTTTTATTCAAGTGGGGCCTGAAAGTGCCAGTGTTCCTCCAAAAACATGCATGAATTTACCACATTCCCATATGAGAAATAATAATGTGTCAAATATGACCATTAATGTAACCACTTAGAATAAAAGAAAGTGCCAGGAGTTCAAGACCAGCCAGAGCAATATAGTGAGACCCCATTTCTACAAAATATTAAAAAATTAGCCAGGCATAGTGTCACACGCCTATAGTCCCAACTACTTGGGAGGCTGATGTGGGAGGATCACTTGAACCCAGGTGTTCAATACTGCAGTGAGCCATGACTGCACCACTGCCCTCCATTCGGGGCAACAGAAGGAGACCCTGGCTCTTAAAAAAAAAAAAAAAAGAATAGAAAGAAAGCACCACCATTAACTGAATTGGGATCTGTCCTAATAATATCAGAGTAGTTATTGTCTGGCACTTGGGGTTAATCAGACACTTAAGTCTCTACTTATATTAACATGTGGATTTGTGATTTTATAAGATATTCCCATTAATACTCTATTGAACTTAAATCAATTTTTCTTGTGGAGTTCACGAAGCATTTCTCTATCTTCTCTTTGTATCAGAATCATCATTATGAACCATTTTATAAATGTATCATATCCATGCTAGTTAAGAAAACATTCTGGTTGGCAACCTGTTGGGTAAACCATTTCCAAAATTAAAAAATGCCTGCCACAAAATAAGTCTGTTGCACTTTTATGACAATAATAAAATAAAAACTTTCATACTCTTTGAAACAATAAGAAAAGCATTGATCAGTCCACTTACAGTGAGCTCGCAGAAATCGATGCTATCAAGGCTTTTGCTTCTGTGTAATCTCCCTTTAATTCGTCTTAAAGAGGGTTTTCCTTGGCTGACACTAGAAGTAGCACCATTAGGATTTTCAGAGGATGGGGTTACCCTGCAAGAAAGAAAAAAATTATTAAAAAGACAGGTTTACAGGTGAACACATTTCTCAAGTTTCAGGTAAGCATTTACTCAAGGGAAGCTTTGGAAATGTCACATTCCTTTTTCCAGCCAAAAAGTTAAGAACCACAGCAGAGCTACATTCTATCAGATACCCTTTCTAAGTATTTCTTAGCTAGTTTAGACATCCTGACAGGGTTCAAATAGTACAACATTACGATTCATTAGGCTGTGGGTGGTGGCTCACACCTTGTAATCTCAGCACTTTGAGTGGCCCAGGCAGGAGGATCACTTGAGCCCAGGGTTTTGAGACCAGCCTGGGCGATACAGGGAGACCCTGTCTCTACATATATACACACAAATAAAAAAATTAGCCTGGCCTGGTGGTGCATGTCTGCGGTCCTGGCTGCTTGGAAGGCTGAGGTGGGAGGATTGCTTGGGCCTGGAAGGTCAAGGCTACAGTGAGCCACCACTGCACTCCAGCCTGAGAGACAACAGTAAGACCCTGTCTCATTAATAAGGTTTTTTTAAAAAAAGATTCATTAAATATCAATCCTACAACCTTTGAAGAAGCCATTAATATTACACTGAAGTTTCCTAGGTAAATTGCAGGTATCTGCTTCCTTCTGGGCGGGTATTTATTCAGCACTCACACCCAGTACAAGTGAGCTATCATTGTGTCCGTCACAGATACTGTTCAGAATGGTTTTGTTAAGCATGAAAATAACATAAATCTAAACATGATAGCCAACACTTAATTCAGCATAATTATGGAATCACGAAAACATAGACAACAAGAAACAGTAAACAGGCCGGCGCGGTGGCTCACGTCTGTAATCCCAGCACTTTGGGAGGCCGAGGCGGGCAGATCATGAGGTCAGGAGTTCAAGACCATCCTGGCTAACACGGTGAAACCCCGTCTCTACTAAAAATACAAAAAAAATTAGCTGGGTGTGGTGGCGGGTGCCTGTAGTTTCAGCTACTTGGGAGGCTGAGGCAGGAGAATGGCGTGAACCTGGGAGGTGGAGCTTGCAGTAAGCTGAGATCATGCCACTGCACTCCAGCCTGGGCGACAGAGCGAGACTCCATCTCAAAATAAATAAATAAATAAAATAAAATAAAAAGTAGTAGTAAATAATCTAAGCCATCTATAAAGTGCACACTGGAATACATGTTCATACATATACATATAGACACAGTAAATATCATAAAATAGACTAGATATGGCTACAGTTTAGAATAAAAGTAATACATCCATATAGTTAAAACATTTGAAGAGCATAAAAAGATATAAAAATGGAAAGTAAAAGCTGCCCTTTTCCCCCTCATCCCAAACCCCTGTATCTTTTCCAAAACCAACCACTATTAACAGTTCTTTGTATTGTATAATCTCCCAGACAAATGCTCATGCTTATATAAAGATGTGTTTATTTCCTTTTGAAATTTTTTTAGTGAGGTGGCCAAATTGCGTGTATTGTTCTGCACCTTGTATTTTTCACTTAATATATCTTAACGTTCTTCCCATAATAATCCATACAGAACCATTTCACTCTCTTCAATGGCTAAAGGGTATCCCATAATATAGATGTAATATAATTTGTTCAACTACTCCCCTACTAATAGGCATTTAGTTTGTTTTCATATGTTTGTTATCAAACCATACAGTGATGAACATCCTTGGCAACATCTGTGGGTACAAATGCATTATTTAGTTAGGAAAGATTCCTCAAAGTAGAAATGCAGTCAGAGATGGGAGTTTTCTAAATGCTGATAGATAATACCGTTCCAAAAAGCTTTACAAATGTACACTTCCATCAACAGTATATGAGAATATCCATTTGGGGGAGTCCTTAAATACAAGGGCAACTTTATCACTTCATTATTTTATCACTCAACTTCTCCATGTCCTTCATGATATTTTTGTCTGTTGAACTGCTGATTCTGTATAAAGGACTATTATAGAATTTCCCACCGTGAACATGGATTTGTCAATTAATCCATGTCTTTTAGTTTTGTTTTTATATTTCTATTATTTTTTATTAGATGCCTTGATGTTTATGACACATATCTTCTTAGGGATTTAATCCTTTATCATATAAAAAGACTATACCAATTAAAGATTTTACCTTAAATGCTATTTTGTCTGATAATTTTCCCCATCTACAATTTTATATTAATCCTTTCCTGATTTATCTTGTGTTTTCAAGTGTTCCAAGTCTCTCTCTCTTTTCAGTTTTTTTTTTTGAGACGGAGTCTTGCTCTGCCGCCCAGCCTGGAGTGCAGTGGTGCAATCTCCGCTCACTGCAAGCTCCACCTCCCGGGTTCATGCCATTCTCCTGCCTCAGCCTTCCGACTAGCTGGGACTACAGGTGCCCGCCACTATGCCCGGCTAATTTTTTTGTATTGTTAGTAGACACAGGGTTTCACTGTGTTAGCCAGGATGGTCTCGATCTCCTGACCTCGTGATCTGCCCACCTCAGCCTCCCAAAGTGCCGGGATTACAGGCGTGAGCCACCGCGCCCAGCCTGTATCTAGTATTTTTTTTAATTAATGCAATATTCTCATGCATCTTTCCAAAAATAACCTTTTTTTTTTTTTTTCTGAAAATAACCATCTAGTTTTTTCCATTTTCTCAGGGATTAGTTCTTCTGTGTTTTAATTTGGTAATTCTCTGGGTACCAGCTTTCTTGAACTGTTTGGTGATTTAATATCTACTTACATTGGTATTGGAAAACACCCATTTCCCCACTGCGACTACTGTGGCCTGCCTTCAGTAACTCTGGCAGAGAGATGGGATACATACGCTGCCAGGTCTGTGAGGCAGCTTCTCTTGTAAGCCAGTAGCTACCTCTAGGACAGCCCTGCCTCTCTGACCCCAGTGTTCCAGAGAACTGCAAGGTTCTTCTCTCAACAGATCTATCCCTATCTACTCGTTACATTTCAGAGAGTCCTCAAAAATACCGGTCCACTGATGATATTCTTTATTGTTTACTCAGACTATTAGCAATTTTGTTGTAGCTTTAAAAATCAATTTTCTTCTTTCATTGAATTTCTAGTGCGTCTTCCTTTCAATTGGCCTCCCAAAGTGAAATTTTTACTGGTGCCACTTTCATGATTCTCAGGATAAAAAGAAACATTGTACAGCTTTGTTCTCTTCTCTGCAGGGTAAAAGCTTCCATGAAAACAATGAGCTTTATTCAAAAGAGGACATATGGGAAAGAAAAATAGTTATAAAACAATATACAAATCAACTCTTTATTTCTCTCACTTTATTTTGATAGCGCTGGTAGGTGTGATCATATTTTAGAAAATTAATGCAAACATTTAATATAAATAAATAAATCTGTCTAGCATTTTTCATAAGTTTTCTCTCATTTGACTTAGAAAGGCATCACTATTCTCCCTTTATGCCAAATCTAGAAGCCTAAAAGAGTCTGTAATAAAAATTTATATCTACCAAATTTTATAAATGGCAGATAGCAAAGAAATTTATCAGGGTTAACTCAATGTAATACTAAATCCAGTGAAAAATTAAAACAGAAAAATAAAATGACCATAAATATAACTAGAAGAATAGATCCACTGCCCTCCCTACCAGGATCATAATAAAAACATGCCTGTAATACCAGCACTTTGGGAGGCTGAGACAGGAGGATCTCTTGAGCCCAGAAGTTTGAGACCAACTTGGGCAACATAGAGAGACCCTGTCTCTAAAACCAATACAAAAAATTCGCCAGGCGGGATGGCACATGCCTGTGATCCCAACTACTTGGGAGGCTGAGGTGGGAAGATCACGTAAGCCCAGGAGGTTGAGGTTACAGTGAGCAGTGATCACACCACTGCACTCCAGTCTGGGCAATGCAGTGAGACCACGTCTCAATATATATGTCTGTGTGTGTGTGTGTGTGTGTGTGTGTGTATTTGGGCCCACCCTCTCTTTCCACTTCCTATCCCCACCCGATGAACACATACCACAGGCCTGGCCCCTGGAGGCAGTCCCCCACTTGCCCTGCCCATTTCCCTTCTCTTCACCTGACACTGCTAGAACAGGTCTGGTCTGCACTGCAGCCTTCACCATCATAGCTCCCGAGGTAAGGGAGGAGACATCCCCTCAGAGGCTCCAGAATATGTCTCAAAATATATGTGTATATATATGTAATAATCACTAGCGCTAAACTGGTATACACCAGGTGAAAATCAGCTCTGGACCCAACCTGCCCACAGACTCCACAGGAAGATGGTATCTGGTCTAAGAATTTAGCCAGGCTTCTACAGAGTAACTTTAGTAACTTTAAAGTTTTGACCAGATCTTTGGGAAGCTGAGGTAAACTGTTAAAAGGCATACGGCTCAATAATGACCACCCCCACTTTGTTTGGTGTGGAATAAAGAAAAGAAAAAATAATGATCTAGATAATAATGTAGAATATTAACCCTGGTGTAAGTAGAAGTGTTCTTGTAGGAATAGGTGAATTTTAGACATTGCTTCTCTTTTGTTTATTACTGTCTTTAAGAATATTTGTCTTGGGGAGGAGTATGTGTGTGTTTTATTTTTTTCAGGACACTCACAAGAACACAGTTGCATATCTATAACTCACATGAGAAGAGCTATACAAAGAGCCCACCAAGGACAGTTCCATTTGACGTGGAGTATAAATTATTTTAATCGCCTGGTACCACTCTTCCCCAGCCATGATGGTGCAGATCTGCGCTGAGTAACTCAGACTGTGGGGATGATTCCCCACATATTTAGAGGAATGGCCCTTGATGACAGGGAAATAAAGTTAGGAACTGACGTATAAGCAGCTTGCACATTTCCCCTTGACCTATAGGAAAATCAATATTTAGCTTACAGGGAGGCTTTACTTTTCCTAGTTCTTAATTCCATTTTATCCTCCCTAGAGGGAAGCTGGGGAGAAAATTCCTGCCTCTCTCCATCCCCTTTGTAACTTCCCTCATGAGGGTGTGCTTTCCTTGTGGGCATGACTGACACGCATCAAAGGCAGAAGCCCAGGGCCCACCCTCTCTTTCCACTTCCTACCCCCACCCGATGAACACATACCACAGGCCTGGCCCCTGGAGGCAGTCCCCCACTTGCTCTGCCCATTTCCCTTCTCTTCACCTGACACTGCCAGAACAGGTCTGGTCTGCACTGCAGCCTCTACCGTCATAGCTCCCGAGGTAAGGGAGGAGGCATCCCCTCAGAGGCTCCAGCACAGCTTCCTAGACAGGCCCTCATTTGGGTGATAGCCGGCACCTGCCCCAATATTATTAACAACCCAGAAAACTGTCAACATTTAGTTCTTGTTCCTTGAATATATCTTCCCTGGTCAAGAACATGCAGGAGAAAGACATACACCAATCCAACTCTACCCATTACGTCACACCTACAAAGCTCTGTTGGGCTCTCTGTTAGCTACAGGTCAAATGTGGATTGCTACATCTTTGACACGGGACACGGTCCTTAGCAAAGTCATTTAAATCTGACAGACATGCAAATTTTCACTAGTTCAAAATACATGCACCACAGTGCAGCACAACTTCTTGACATTCTGCAAGCACCCCTCCCACACCCTTCCCTCTGCTGCAGTGCTTTTCTATTCCCCAGCCCTGAAAGCCCGACCTTCCCAGGGAGCCTTGGGTATTCATTCCTTTTGTTTCCAACTCAGGAGCTTTGGCTACAAATATTTCCAACCATCCTAGGACAAAGGACTCCCAAGCTCGTCTACACCACCCATTTCTAATTTCCAGCGGGAAAGAACTCAGTAAAAACACAGAATTGGGCAACAATAATCAAGACGGTAAAAACAAAGTAATTACACAAGGACAAGTCTATCAACAAAGCAACATCTAATAATCCTTCTACAAGATATTCATTTCAAGATACTGGCAACTGACAGCCACAGTCAACTCAAGAGAATGCTAATGAGTGACAGCAAAGCATCCTTCCTCCACTTGAGGGGAATTCCAGACAACGATGTGAGCCAAGGAGCCGCGAGACTCTGCTAAGTACAGGAGGGTAGCTGGCTTTAAAAGGATGCTAAATCCGGCGACGTGCAATGGCTCACACCTATAATCCCAGGACTTTGGGAGGCCGAGGCGGGTGGATCAAGAGGTCAGGAGATCGAGACCATCCTGGCTACCACGGTGAAACCCTGTCTCTACTAAAATACAAAAAATTAGCCGGGCGTGGTGGCGGGCCCCTGTAGTCCCAGCTACTTGGGAGGCTGAGCAGGAGAATGGCGTGAACCCAGCGGGTGGAGTTTGCAGTGAGCCGAGATCACGTCCCTGTACTCCAACCTGGGAGACAGCGAGGCTCGTCTCAAAAAAAAAAAAAAAAAAAATTGCTAAATCTTTCAGAAGGATACTTCAGGAAAAGCTAGTAAAATGCTAACTTTTGTTTATAAGCATTGGACTTCAGAAAGCTTAATAACTCATGTAATAGGTTAATAGTAAACAGTCATTTGATGAACTTAGAAATAATAATGTGCACAACTGCTAATAATTAGGTCATTTAAAAAATTATGGGCTGGACACAGTGGCTCATGCCTGTTATCCCAGCACTTTGGGAGGCCAAGCGGGGCGGATCACCTGAAGGTCAGGAGTTTGAGACCAGCCTGGCCAACATGGTGAAACCCGGTCTCTACTAAAGATATAAAAAATTAGTCAAGTGTGGTGGTGGGCGCCTATAATCCCAGCTAGTTAGGAGGCTGAGGCAGAAGAATCACTTGAACCCGGGAGGCGGAGATTGCAGTGAGCTGAGATCACGCCACTGCACTCCAGCCTGGGTGACGAGAGTGAAACTTCGTCTCAAAATAAATAAATAAATAAATAAATAAATAAATTACGAAAGGACTTGGGTATTGGAGCCCTTCACCTCCCAACGAGGACCTCAGTGATCCATCAGTGGGCCGGGGGACCACCCTTGGAGAAACAACCTTCTATGGGGCACTTACCAGTCATTTTATTATCTGTTTTCAGTTATTTTCTCCTTCTAGACTCTCATCTCACTGATCAATTGTCTTTTAAACCTTGATGAATTGAGTCTGAGCAAGTCAATGACCTAATTTGTAAAACTAGGAAAATACAGCACCTACCTCGTAAGGGTGCTCTAAGTTAAATAATGACAGGATACTTGGAAAGCACTAATACAGAGTCTGGCAAGTAATAGCTCAATGAATAGCAACTCTTAGTGTTTTTGGAATCTGATTATTAGATGACTACTTGAATGAATATACTAATAGTGCATGGCCTTAAATAATCACCGAATCAAACAACTGGGGAAATGTCAGAGTATAAAGAAAATGAAATGACACCGCTTTTTCTCCCTAAGCGCACTGTAAATACTTTTTAAAAAATTTTTTATTTCTGAGATGGAGTCTCGCTCTGTCGCCAGGCTGGAGTGCAGTGGCATGATCTCGGCTCACTGTAACCTCCGCCTCCTGGATTCAAGCGATTCTTCTGCCTCAGCCTCCCAAGCAGCTGGGACTACAGGCACGCACCACCACGCCCAGCTAATTTTTGTATTTTTAGTAGAGACAGGGTTTCACCATGTTGGCCAGGATGGTCTCGATCTCTTGACCTCGTGATTCGCCCGCCTCAGCCTTCCAAAGTGTTTGGATTACAGGTGCGAACCACTGTGCCCAGCCCACTGTAAATACTATTAAAGCACATAGTGCAAAACTCAAGACTGCTGACAGCAATAAATTATGAAAATATTTTTTGCATACATTAGAAAAGAGTAACTATTATTTGTGCCGCACACCTGCAGAACAGCAGCATGAATGTCACCTTACTTAGAATGTTACCATGTTTAGAAAGAGAGTCTTTGCTGATGTAATTAAGTTAAAGATCTCCAGAAGAGATCATCCTGGATCATCCAGGTGGGCCCTAAATCCAATGACAAGTGTCCTTATACGAGACAGAGGAATAAGTCAGTCAGTCTCAAGGATGTCAGAGGAGAGCTGTTTTAGTTGCAGTGGAGATTCTAATATGGCCTGCAGAAGAATCCATCTGCATATGTATACATCATATTATACAATGGAGCATTTATTTTATGAGCTTCTAATTTATAATTTGAAATAAATTAAAAATTAAAAGTTTTAGTCTTCTAAAAAAAAAGAGAGAGGAGAAGACACAGAGATACAGAGGTCATGTGAAGGCAGAAGCAAAGAATGGACTGATGCAGCCACAAAGAATGTTCGAAAAAGGCAAGGAAGGATCGTCCCCGAGAGCATTTGAGGGAGCGTGGCCCTGCCAACACCTTGATTTTGGACTTCTAGCCTTCAGAACTGAGAAAATAAATTTCTGTTGTTTTCAGCCACCAAGTTTACGTGATCTGTTACAGCATCCCCTGAAAACACAAAGCCCCACTGCTTCTTTTCATCACTGGCAATTCCAGGAGGTCCCCCAAAGGAAGCCAGCAGGCTCTGCAAACTTATACCTACCTCGGGTAGAGGTAACCAGGCTTTGTTCTGGGTTCCTAAGTAATGATTCAGAACCAAACACTGCAAACGCTTCTGCTTCCTAAATTTCTCGGAGAAGGGGATGAGGAGAAGAGGGTTCCTACAGGCTCCACTGATGTGCGTCGGTCTGACTGCTTTAGTTTCCACCTAAGTTGGTCTGCAAATATAATTCTCCTTACGAGATTTGCAGAGCCAATCGGAAAGACAGAAGATATTGCACAAAGAAAAACTGACAGGCACAAATGCCCAAGCAAGATGGAAGTGTGGGAATAAGGCATGCAACGCTGCCCTTTACACTGGCAGGAGCCTTTCCATAGAGACTGCAGTAAAGACAGAGAAACACAGATATATAAATACCTTCATGTAAATCTCCACATATGCCTTGACCAGTTTTCGTAATACATCCTCACATTTATTTATTTATTTATTTATTTATTTATTTATTTAGAGACAGATTCTTGCTCTGTCACCCAGGCTGGAGTGCAATGGTACAATCTCAGCTCACTGCAACCTCTGCCTCCTAGGTTCGAGCGATTCTCCTGCCTCAGCCTCTCAAGTAGCCGGGATTACAGGCACACACCACCACACCTGGCTAATTTTTATATTTTTAGTAGAGACAGGGTTTCCCCATGTTGGCCAGACTGGTCTTGAACTCCTAACCTCAAGTGATTCATCCGTCTTGGTCTCTCACCGTGCTGGGATTACAGACATGAGCCATCACGTCCGGTCCTCGCATTTGTAAATAGGCACAAGCCGGTGCATTCCAAGGTCTTATAAGCATCGTTGATGTCTGCTGTTGGTTTCCACCCACCACTCGAGAGACAGGACCTACATCCTACTATCTTCTAGACATATGACGGTACCTTATGTCTCAAATGCTCCATGTGCGGTTGCTATGAAACTAGCAAAATGAAACATTATCTAGAAAATAAATCCAAAGTGTATAAGAGAAAAATGAATCTGGCAGAACAATGTTCTCCAACTTAAGAATATGAAGTATTCTACATCTCTGTTTAAAAGAGCCACTCACTCCAGAGTCTTCACAGAGCATGCTCTTCCCTTTGCCACTGTAGAATTACATGAATGTTTGCAAGTTAACATTGAGTGGAAATTATGAAATGATTATCTAAGACCATGGAAAAGCTCAACAAAAGCCCCTTGCCTTTTCAAGGCCATCTCTTAGTAAGATGGCTTTTATCCCTGGCCCTAACTTACTGCCTACCTCAAACATGAATTGCTTGGATATAAAAGTTACCTGGATTTTATTTCCTTGTGTCCTCTCTTCAGAAATTCTTTGAGAATGTGTTTTCATAAGCAGAATCCCAATGATGGAAAAGAATAAACCTGGTTTCCTAACTTTGTGACCAAATGCTGCTAATATTGATGTCTAATAATTCCTCCAATATTATTCTCACGTCTTAATTTTTAAACTGGCCTGGGCGCAGTCGCTCACACCTGTAATCCCAGCACTTTGGAAGGCCAAGGTGGGTGGATCACCTAACGTCAGGAGTTCGAGACAAACCTGACCAACATGGTAAAGACCTATCTGTACTAAAAATACAAAAAATTAGTTGGGTGTGGTGGCATGCACCTGTAATCCCAGCTACTCAGGAGGCTGAGGCAGGAGAATCACTTGAACCCTGGAGGCAGAGGCTGCAATGAGCCAAGATCTGCCACTGCACTCCAGCCTGGGCAACAAGAGCAAAATTATTTCAAATAAATAAATAAATAAATACATACATACATACATACATACATAATTTAAAACTGAACATTTAGAAAATAGATTTCCCTTGGCTGGGCGCGGTGGCTCACGCCTGTAACCCCAGCACTTTGGGAGGCCGAGGCAGGTGGATCACGAGGTCAGGAGATCGAGACCATCCTGGCTAACACGGTGAAACCCGGTCTCTACTAAAAGTACAAAAAATTAGCCGGGCATGGTGGCGGGTGCCTGCAGTTCCAGGTACTTGGGAGGCTGAGGCAGGAGAACAGTGTGAACCCGGGAGGCGGAGCTTGCAGTGAGGCGAGATCGCACCACTGCACTACAGCCTGGGCAACAGTGCAAGACTCAGTCTCAAAAAAAAGAAAACAGATTTCCCTAACATATTATTTCCCAGTCACAAATTATTAAGAATCCATTTATTCAGCAAATATTTATTGAGAAGCTTTCTGATACCTTTGAACCAGACATCAGCTGCAGGTGTTTTACAGCAATGGATGAAATAGACAAAAGCTCTCCCTCATGCAACTTACGTTTTAGTGAGGAGAGGGGGAATATATATGAAAAATAAGTAAAATAAACAGTGTGTTAGTTATTGATAAGTGCTCAGGAGAAAAGCAAAATGGGAGATATGACCACTGGTGCCGGTATCTCCCATACCCCCATATACCATCAATCTGAGAAGCAATCTTCAAGTGTTACCCCTTCTTCCTTCACTGTAGTGACAGTCTTCATTTATTTGCTAACATCTCCCACAGACATGTTTTAATTCAACTGCGGCTAATCTTGTCTTCTAAGTGTTGTCACTTGCTGTTCATCACATTAAAATATCTTTCTTTTTTTTTTTGAAACGGAGTCTCACTCTCGCCCAGGCTAGAGTGCAGTGGCATAATCTTGGCTTACTGCAACCTCTGCCTCTTGGGTTCAAGTGATTCTCCCGCCTCAGCCTCCCGAGTAGCTGGGATTACAGTCATGCACCACCACGCCCGGCTAATTTTGTATTTGTTTGTTTGTTTTATTTGTTTGTTTATTTAGTAGAGAAGGGTTTCACTACGTTGATCAGGCTGGTGTTGAACTACAGACCTCAGGCCATAGGCCTGAGTGCTGGGATTACAGGTGTGAGCCACTGCATCCGACACATTAAAATATCTTTTGCAGAATGAATTTATTTTTTAAAAAAACAAATTGGTGGAGGCAGAAAGACACTATGATTTACTAAGCACCTATGATTATGATTAAGTCAGGCACAGTGGCAGTAGACACCTTCGTATTCATTATCAGAGTTGATCTGTATATATCCCCATGAGGGAGATAACAAGATTCTCATTTTACAGAGGAAGAAACAGACACTCCAAGAACTTGTTTAAGGTCACACAGTACGTGGTACAGCTGAAATCTGAACTTTGCTGTCCATATTTGTCTTACCTTCAAAATTCTCCACTTTTAGGATTCTTTTTCTTAACCCATCTTTTTCTTGGCTGACCACTACAGACTTTGGTAAGGATCATTCTTTCACACTGTCTTACACAGCAGTAATTACCTTCCTCATTACCTAAAAGCAGCCTCATCTCCTTTCTCTATAACCTTAGGATTAAATTAGACTGTGTTCAGTTGAATTGAATAAAACCTTTATGAGCTACATTGACCACTAATTTTAAAATTAAAATGACCACTGACTGTCATGACAACTGGCATCTTTTTTCTGTAGTCATCTTCCCTTTACTAGATTACTTCTTTTGCAAAAGAACCTTAAGCCTAAATCTCAAGCCAGTGGAATACCTAGGTGGCTCCTAGGATTCCGTCTGGATTACGGAATATGATTAATAAAATGCAATATACAATCCTGTAGATAATCAGCAACGTAAACCAGTAAGGTCCAGACATTTTTCTTGAAAGGTGTTTTTTCTTCATTCCCTCAGTAACAGTTTCCAGGTCGGAGGAACTGGAACGCATGCAGGTAGAATACAGTCCCCGACAATGCAATAATAATGTCCCAACTTATTCCCCTTGCCTTACTCGTCCTCTACTATGCACTCAGCAGCAGATGAATTTTTGAAAAATAACTGAAAACGCACACCGTGATACTAATGAATTCTCTGCTGTCTCCGCGAGAGCCTGGCTGGAAATTCTGAGCCAGAACCCGCCGTAATGGAGCAGAAAGGACAGACAGAGGCGGGAGGCCGACGCCCGGGTGCGGGTGCCAGGGGTCCTGGCAGCTCCCCGCCGCCGTACGCGCCGCGGGCACAGCGAGGGTCTCGGCGGAACCAGCCAGCGGGCACGCGGCACAAGGCGGCACAAGGCGGCAGTCGGCCCTGCGCTCGGCCTTGGCTGCTGCGCCCCGCGCGCCCCGCGCCCCGTCGGGCCCGGCAGCCTCGGCCTCGCGCCCCCCCCGCCCGGCCGCCCCGGCCCCCGCTCCCACTCCGGTCCCCGCCCCGGCCCGCGCCTGGCCCGGCTGCGGTTCCCGAGGCCCGCGCGGCCGCCTCACCACAGCTTCCTCTTGAGCGGCAGGAGGCTGCCGCGGTTGGAGGGAGTGACGCCGATGGCCATCTGCAGCACCGTCAGGTATTTCTGGTACTTCATCTTGTCCCCGCTCCGCTCGCGGGCAGGGCCCCGCCGCCGCCGCCGCCGCCGCAGACACAGCCCCTCCAGGCGCCGCATAGATCAGCTCTGGGCCATCCGCCGCCGCCACAGCTCCCGCCGCTCCCGCGACCGCCGCGCCCGCCGCTGCGGCCGTGCGTGGCTCGGACTCCCGCTCCCGCCGCCGCCGTCGCCGTGCGTGCCCGGCCGCTCCCGCCGCCGCCGTGCGTGGCCCGCAGCTCCCGCCGCCGCCGCCCCTTCCACCCCTGTAGGCCGTGGCCCCGCGGCGCGCTCCGGCGGGCGGGTGCGGGTCTCGCGGGAGGCCGGGCTGGCGTGGCTCCCGCTCCAGAGCCGCTGGGTGAGGCCGGGCCACCTGCGCGCCGGCCGCCCTGCCCAGGCCCTGCGCCCGCGTGTCGCGGTGTTTTCAGCGGCTGGCAGGAGCTCCTTTTCAACCGTTAGCACCCAAAGAGAATACCAACAGCACACTTACAGCAAAGATGAAAAAAAAAAAAAAAAAAAAAAAAAAAGCACCGCCTGTTGGTTTGTAACCATCAGTTGATGTGTTCTACCCCAAAGTGGTTGACTTCACATTGACATAATGCATATTGTGAATACGTACTACACGCACATGCAGTCCTCGCTTGCACGGTCATTCTGGACCCTGGAAGTGACTGAACCATGCAAAACTACCTTAATAATCAATGGGAAAAATTAAGATAGTTCCACGACTTTAGACAGTTTTTCTCAAAACATTCAAAGCAGTCCGGGCGCGGTGACTCACGCCTGTAATCCCAGCACTTTGGGGGGCCCAGACGGGAGGATGGCGTGAGCCCAGGAGTTCGAGACCAGCCCTGGACAACTCAGTGAGACCCTGTCTCTACAAAATAAAAAAAATGAGCCAGGCGTGGTGGTGTGCACCTGTAGTCCCAGCTTCTCAGGAGGATAAGAGGGGAGAATCGCTTGAGCCGGGGAAGCCGAGGCTGCAGTGAGCCAAGGTCGCACCACAGCACTCCAGCCTGGGTGACAGAGCAAGTCCTTGTCTTGGAAAGAACAAACAACAACAACAAAAGAGCCATTCAAAACTCGCTTAACTGATGGTTACAAATACACTGTATATGGAAATGAAAAATAAAAACAGTTTAAAACATTCGAACATTGAGAATTAAAGTGTTTTATGTCTTTGTAAAAATAAAACTTATTAAGAATAACTTGAACAGTGCTTGTCTTCTTCTAGTGTAACTCTTACATACCAAGAGAACACCTTTTCTGTGCCTTGGCAAAACATCACATTTGGATTACACGCAGTATTTTATCCTTTGCACTTCCAATGCCATGCAATGTCTCAGAGTTCCTTTAATGTAAAATTTTTTGTGGACCTCACTTCCTCTGGGACATCCTCATTCTTTTTGTCACCGCCGCTTTCCTCATTCAGTGTGCTTTGAGTAAGTTTCACCGACTGCATATCTAGTCTCTGGAAAGTCAGCACTCCCACAGTTGTCTATGTCTTCTATAGTACTTCATTTGCATTCAATTTGAATTTCACTTCAATTCCATCTTTATCTTTTTTTTTATTTCTTTGCTGCACTTTCATTTTTGTTGACCAATTCCCTTTCAATTATCCATTTTTATGCAATGCTGTGTGAGTTTAACACTTAGAGAAAAGGAAGCAACACTATTGCATGCTTTGCTGCCAGTGCCTAAACTAGCAGTGCAATGACCCATCACTGACAGATTTTGAAAGAACTGCTATGATTGGTCAGTGGTTGTTATGGACATCTATTGTTTATATAGGGATTTGGGGACTAAACAGCTAGAAGCAAAGATTGTACTATATGCGTTCACAGTTAAAATGGCATGATAACTGAAATTTGTTTTTTTGTTTTTGTTTTGTTTTGTTTTGTTTTGTTTTGTTTTGAGACAGGATCTCATGCTGTTACCCAGCTGGAGTGCAGTGGCACAGTCATGGCTCACTAGAGCCTCTACCTCCCAGGCTCAAGCGATCTTCCCACCTGGGCCTCCCAAGCAGCTGGAACTACAGGCACACACCACTAAGCCTGGCTAATTTTTGTATTTTTATTTTTTGAAGAGACAGGATCTCACTATGTCACCCAGGCTGATCTCAAACTCCTAGGCTCAAGCAATCCTCCCACCTCAGCCACTCAAAGTGCTGCAATTATAGGCATGAGACACCATGCCCCATCCAGTAACTAAAATTTCAACCGTATTGTTGAGATTCTGGTGTTATTTAACTAAATAGCTGACATCAGTCATATCTGAACCTGCAAAGCAAAGGATGCCTATTTGGATATATGCATACTATATATGTGGGTGTATATATAGTATATATGAAGAGGACCAATAATAAGCACCTATGCATCCACCAGGCAGAAGTGTTAACCCCCTCCCTCCACAGCTCACCCCTCCTGCACCTCTATTTAAACACTTCATCTTCAAATTAATTAGCATGTAAGATTAAAACAACACAATCTTCCTGGGGTTTGGGTTCCCAACATGATTTCACAGTCATTTAAGTAGGAAAGCAGGTCTACATATTTCACTTTCATTTACCCAGAGATTTTAGCTCTCACATAAAATGAGGAATTGGCAGGTTTTTGACCCTTCGGATATATACCCCCCTGGGGGAGGACATCCTTGGAGCAGAACTTTTAAGAAACAACAAGGCCTGTTCTTATATACTCACCATGTCAAACGTATGTTTGGCCTTTAGCATTACCTTGTCATAATACTTGTAAGATATTTGATGAAAATACTACACTGTGCTCAAAGATTTAGACACCTGGAGGATAAGGGACCTATTCAGGATAATAAACAATAAAAATAGGCCAGGCGCGGTGGCTCAAGCCTGTAATCCCAGCACTTTGGGAGGCTGAGACGGGCGGATCACGAGGTCAGGAGATCGAGACCATCCTGGCTAACACGGTGAAACCCCGTCTCTACTAAAAAATACAAAAAACTAGCCGGGCGAGGTGGCGGGCGCTGGTAGTCCCAGCTACTCGGGAGGCTGAGGCAGGAGAATGGCGTAAACCCAGGAGGCGGAGCTTGCAGTGAACTGAGATCCGGCCACTGCACTCCGGCTTGGGCGACAGAGCGAGACTCTGTCTCAAAAAAAACAAAAACAAAAACAATAAAAATCAACCTGGGAGAAGCACTTCTAGAGAGTGGTAGAAAATCTGCTTCTCCATAAAAGGGAGCACACTGGCAAAAATGGTTAAAACCTACTCCAGAAATTAACCAAACACTTACAACAATCCAAGGAGCATTTATTCAAGAAAAATTACTGAATCTTGGTGAGTATGATGAGCTTTACGGCATTTTGATCTGCCCAATTCTCATCTCCTTCTCTCCAGCTCTACAGTAGCCTGGGAAGCCAACAGCCTCCAACTACAGTAGCTTTGAAGCAGCCACTAGATGGGGCAGAATGGGTTTAGATCTTCTCAAAAGCCCCATACTAAGTAAACTGTCATTATTTGACCTGTCTGGAAGCACCTTGAAAAGTTCCATCCTCAGGGTGTGTCTTTATTTGACCTGGTTCAGAACTTGCTCTGCGCAAACAGCCCTGTCCCCAGTGTATTTGTTGAAAACAATCAGTTGCAATTGTTTAACATCACAGATACCTGAGGTGGTGAAACCATTTGGTACTAACAAGAGGCTAACCAAAAAAGTTAAACAAACAAACAAACAAAAAAACATGGGCAATGAGGGTCCATATAGTTCCTTGAAAAGCTCTGACATATACCTAGGAATCCAGAATGTCATGCAGGACATGCATGTACGTGCAGGACTGTGAACACACCCAGAAAACACCTGAGAAGACTCTAATCTCTCACCTCTGTCTGACCTTGAGTTTCAGTGCAAGCAGAAAATAAAGGCTAAGGAAGAATCGTAACCTATCTACCAAAATGTGCAAGGCATGCCCCAGCACACACAGCCTCTCAGCAAAAGCTAGGGGATTTATTGGTTCAGAGCATTTAAGAAAATATCCGTTCAGTCATTAGATGGGCACTAAACTATCCAAGCAGAGACTTTAATGGCTGCACACAACAAAGAATACAGACTTGCTAGATTAGTCCAGCAAAGTCACTAAACCAGCAACAAACCTCAGTGGAGAGGAAGGGATATGATTTCTAGAGTTTCCACATTATATTGTTCAAAATGTCCAGATCGCAGCAAAAAAATTCACAACATCCAAAAAAACCAAAATTATGGCCTATATGCAGGAAAAAGCAGTTAAACCATTCCTGAGGAACCCCAGGCATTGGACTCACTGAACAAAGACTTTAAATCAGCCGTTATGAATATGTTCAGAGAACTGAGGGAAACCATGTCTAAAGAACTAAAGGAAAATGTGAGAATGATGTCTTACCAAATAGATAATAGCAATAAACAGAAGTTTTAGAAAATAGAAACTCTGGAGTTGAAAAGTACAAAAAGTGAGATGAAAAAATTCTCTAGAGGAGCTCAATAACAACATACTTGAACTGGTAGAAACAAAAGGGAGTGAACTTGGAGACAGCTCAATTGAAATTATCCAGGCTGAGAAATAGAAAGAAAAAAGAATGAAGAAAATGGACAATGTCTCAGAGACTTATGGGAAACTATGAAGTATATCAACATACACTTCTAAAGTCCAGAAGTCCCAGAAGTCCCAGAAGGAAAGGATAGAGAGAAAGGACACAAAGAATATTGGAAGAAATAAGGCTTCCCATACTTTATGAAAAACATTAATCTGCCATCCACGGAGCTCAAAAAACTTGAAGTAGTGACCTAGACACATAATAGTCAAACTGTTGAAAGCCAAGGATGATGAGAAAATTTTGAAAGCAGCAAAAGAAAAACAACTCATCACACACAAAGGATCCTCAATAAGATTAACAGCTGACGTCTCATCATCATGAGGTCAGAAGGTAGTGGGAAGATGTATTTAAAGGGAGGAAAGAAAAATATCCTTCAAAAATGAAAGAGAAATTATGGCATTCCAGGTAAACAAAAAGTAAATGAAATCATCACTAGCAGATATGCACTATTACCAAAGGGAATCTTTCAGGCTGAAATGAAAGAACATTAGAAATTTAAATCCACATAAAGAAAATAAGAGCACCGATTCTGATAACTACATAATTGAGTATAAAATACAGTATAAAATTATTTTATTTTATTTTATTTTATTTTAGAGACAGAGTCTCGCTCTGTCACCCAGGCTGGAGTGCAGTGGCATGATCTCAGCTCACTGCAAGCTCCACCTCCTGGGTTCATGCCATTTTCCTGCCTCAGCCTCCCGAGTAGCTGGGACTACAGGCACCAACCACCAAGCCCAGCTAATTTTTTTGTATTTTTAGTAGAGACGGGGTTTCACCGTGTTAGCCAGGATTAGTCTCAATCTCCTGAACTCGTGATCCGCCTGCCTTGGCCTCCCAAAGTGCTGGGATTACAGATGTTAGCCACTGCACCTGGCTGACAATTTTTAAAATTAAAAAATGTGTTTGAACACTCTTTTTAAAAACACAACTGCATGAAACAATGGTTATGAGCTGTGTTGATGGGCTTTTAATATATAAACATACAATTTGTTTGACAATCATATCACAAAGATAAGAGGGACAGAATGGATGTATATTGGAGCATAGTTTTGGCATGCTATTGAAATTAAGGCAAGGCACAGTAGCTCATGCCTATAATCCCAGCACTTTGGGAGGCCTGGGTGGGAGAATTGCTTGAGCCCAGGAATTTGAGACCAGCCTGGGCAACACAGTGGGACTTCGTCTCTACAAAAATAAATAAATAAATAAATAAATAAATAAATATTAGCCAGGCATGGTGGCACGTGCCTGTAGTCCCAGCTACTTGGGAGGGTGAAGTGAGAGGATCACTTGAGCCTGGAAGATGGAAGCTGCAGTGAACCATGATTGTGCCATTGTACTCCAGGCTGAGCAACAGCGGGAGACCCTGTCTTGAAAAAAGAAAAAAAAAGAAAGGAAATTAAGTTAGTATTAATACTACTTAGATTATTTTAAGTTAAGAAGCTAATTGTAATCCCCAAGGTGACTATTAAGAAAATGATTTTTTCAAAATGTTATACAAGAAATAACAAGGAAATTAAAATGATACAGTAGAGAATATAGAGCACAAAAGAAAACAGTAACAGAAGACTAGAACAAAACAAGATATAAAACACATAGAAAGCAAACAGCAAAATGGCAGACATAAATTCTACCTTACCACTAATTACATTAAAGGTAAAGGTACTAAGCATTCCAATCAAAAGACAGAGATTGGTAAAATGGATCTTAACTGTATAACCTAATCTTCCACTTTGAGCAACCAGAAAGAGGAGCAGAATAAACTCAAAGCAAGGAAAAGGAAGGAAATCATAAGGATTAAGAGTGGAAATAAATGAAATAAAGAATAAAAAAAGAGAGAAAATCAGCAAAACCAAAAGTTGGTTCTTAGGAAGTATTAAATATCAATAAAGACGACAGACCTTCAGCTAGACTGACCAAGTGAGAGAGAGAACTCAAATTACTAACTTTGGAATGAAAGAGGGGACATAACTGCCAACCTTCAAGAAACAAAAGTGACTGTAAGGAGTATAGTGTAGGTAATTATGTAGTCCCAGCTACTCGGCAGGCTGAGGTGGGAAGATCACTTGAGACCAGGAGGTGGAGGTTGCAGTGAGTTAAGACTGCACCACTATACTTTAGCCTGGGTGACAGAGCAAGAGTCTGTCAAAGAAAAGAAAAGAGAGGAGAAGAGAAGAGAAGAGAAGAGAAGAGAAGAGAAGAGAAGGAGAGAGAGAAAGAAAGAAAGAGAAAGAAAGAAAGAGAGAGAGGGAGAGAAAGAAAGAGAGGAAGGAAGGAAGGAAGGAAGGAAGGAAGGAAGGAAGGAAGGAAGGAAGGATCTACCTATGTGAATTTGAAAACTTCCTAGAAAGACCAAACTACTGAAATGGACTCAAGAAGAAACAGAAAATCAGAATAGAAGTATAGCAAGCAAGGAGATTAAATTGGTAAGAAGAAAAACTTCTCACCAAGAAAAAACGGCTTTATCAGTTTTGTTCACTCCTTTATCTCCTGCACCCAGAACAGTGCCCTGGTGTATCATAAGCAACCAATAAATATTTGTTGAACTTGAGACCAGATGTTAATACAAAGTGAAAGACTTCATGACTTGTCATAAAGCATATCATTTTTCTAAAGAACAGAGTTTTGCATGCAATGTAGATAAATATTACAGCTGGAAAGTTGACATCATTTTATGTAGTCAAAGAAATAAAAATTTGCTATTAGTTCTCAGAGGATAGCCAATGCTTCAAAGGAAAATGTGGGAGCTGCTACTGTTGGCACTATGCGAGGTCCAAGGAAGTGTTTTTCCAACCTGCCTCCCAGTGACTACAACCTCAACGGTTACAGCACCTGAGCCTGTTGCTCCACCTTCCTCAAAGACAAGGTCCTTCCAACCGATTTTGACTACCACGCACAGTTAGAAGTATATTTTATTTTATTTTATTTTATTTTATTTTATTTTATTTATTTTTTAATTTTAGATGGAGTCTTGCTCTGTCATCCAGGTGTGAGTGCAGTGGTGCTATCTTGGCTCACTGCAATCTCTGTCTCCTGGACTCAAGTGATTCTCCTGCCTTAGCCTCCCAAGTAGCTGGGATTATAGG
The DNA here is from genome assembly GCF_008728515.1 of Papio anubis. Lineage (NCBI taxonomy): Eukaryota > Metazoa > Chordata > Mammalia > Primates > Cercopithecidae > Papio > Papio anubis. The sequence continues at coordinate 155,467,139 of NC_044982.1, forward strand.
GGCCACCACCATGCCTGGCTAATTTTTGTATTATTAGTAGAAACAGGGTTTCCCCATGTTGGCCAGGCTGGTCTCGAACTCCTGATCTCAAGTGATCCACCTGCCTCGGCCTCCCAAAGTGCTAGGATTACAGGCATGAGCCACCGTGTCTGGCCAGAAGTACATTTTAAATAGTGGCACAGTACCCACAGACACATACAGGCTCACACACACACATGAACACACACAATTGAAGCAAAAGCTTCTGAAAACAATATTTTACCTTACTACCTAGGTAGAACTTTTATGTTTTCTTCTACTTAATTTTTAAAAATGTTAATCACAATTGTTTTAAATGTTAATCATAACATCATATATATGTGTGTGTGTGTATATATATATACTTTTTTTTTTTTGAGACAGAGTCTCACTCTGTCGCCCAGGCTGGGGTGCAGTGGCATGATCTTGGTTCACTGCAACCTCCACCTCCCAGGTTCAAGCGATTCTCCTGCCTTAGCCTCCTGAGTAGCTGGGATTACAGGCATGTGCCACCATGCCCAGCTAATTTTTGTATTTTTAGTAGAGACGGGGTTTCACCATATTGGACAGGCTGGTCTTGAACTCCCGACCTCGTGATCCGCCTGCCTCGTCCTCCCAAAGTGCTGGGATTACAGGTGTGAGCCACCGCCCCCGGCCTATTTTTTGACTCTTTAGTAGATCACAACCTGTGTTCTAAAGGACAGCCCTAAGAAGTGCTGTGACTAATGCCATCGCACCTCACATCCTTGTCTACCCCAGAGGCCACCAATAAGACTGAAACCCCTCCAGTCAACTAGTAATATCCATACTTACTGCTGTGTTCATCTCTGGTTAAAGTGATCCAATTTCCATCTTTTCCAGACCTATCTCTGTGCCCTCTGGAATGCCATTTCTGCAAACACCAAGCCACTCTACATCCTCAGCATTTTGTTGGAACATTCTCATCAGCTCCTATCTTTGCTTGAAGCTGGACTGTCCCCTGATTTAATGATGCCCTCGGCAGCCCTCGACAGGAGGTGTTTAATCTCTTGCACCCCGCACGTATAAAGGAAGTCCAGAGGTTGGGGTAAGTTTCTTCCTTGCTGGTCCTGCCCCTTCTAAACCATTCATTGCTCTTTCTCATGCCCAAACCATGGGCATGAGGTTAAACAATGAGAAAAACTAAAAACCGGCTGCCCTGTAGTTTGTGCCCTTAGACGATGCTACCTATGCTTTTCCCCTCTTCTTCACTGTCGTTTGCTGCCTTCCTATCCACTTTCATTCCTGGCATACTTTTTAATGACTTCAACATTCATGTGGGTGGACCATCCAACGCTCTTGCCTCTCAGTTCCTTGGCCCCATCTCTTTTACAGATCTTTTCCCTGTTCTGCTTCAGCCTTGCACTCGTGTGCTCAGACCTTAAACCTGGGCTCACAAACTCAAATGCCAGTAGGGTAAGGCACTTACTACAAATGAGCGAAGAAGGCCAGATGTTAGTCAGCAGAAAATAGTGGAAGCTGTGACCTCCCTGCCTGGTGCCACAGTTCTCTTTTAGAAAGGAGTGACCACCACTCAGCTGCAGCCAGCTGTCATGTGGAAATGCTAGACCAGGATTTCCACATCTTCCAATTCATGGAAACACAGGTTGTCATGTGCACAGGTAATATGCGCAAATTTTACGTATTAGCAACAATATGGACTTTCAGTCTAAATATTGTGACATTAAAAAACATTTCCCCTCTTAAAAATCAGCTCAAAAGAAGAAAAAAAAGGGAAAATTAAGTTATATCTTCCTTGAAACGTGGAGATATTCCAGAAGTTAGAAAATAGTGAAGATTTGGCCGGACGTGGTGCCTCACGCCTGTAATCCCAACACTTTGGGAGGCCGAGGCGGGCGGATCACGAGGTCAGGACATGGAGACCATCTGGGCTAACACGGCAAAACCCCGTCTCTACTGAAAATACAAAAACAAGATTAGCCGGTCATGGTGGCGGGCGCCTGGAGTCCCAGCTACTCGGGAGGCTGAGCAGGAGAATGGCGTGACCCCGGGAGGTGGAGCTTGCAGTGAGCTGAGATCCGGCCACTGCACTCCAGCCTGGGCGACAGAGCGAGACTCCGTCTCAAAAAAAAAAAAAAAGTTTTTATTCGAGAAAGAAAAGAAAAAAAGAAAACAGTGAAGATATAGTAAGTGACTTGGGGCCGGGCGCGGTGGCTCAAGCCTGTAATCCCAGCACTTTGGGAGGCCGAGACGGGTGGATCACGAGGTCAGGAGATCGAGACCATCCTGGCTAACACGGTGAAACCCCGTCTCTACTAAAAAATACAAAAAACTAGCCGGGCGAAGTGGCGGGCGCCTGTAGTCCCAGCTACTCGGGAGGCTGAGGCAGGAGAATGGCGTAAACCCGGGAGGCGGAGCTTGCAGGGAGCTGAGATCCGGCCACTGCACTCCAGCCTGGGCGACAGAGCCAGACTCCGTCTCAAAAAAAAAAAAAAAAAGATATAGTAAGTGACTGAGCAGAAGGGAGGGGACCAACCTAAGTGGCTATCCAGGGCAATGCCATGAAGAAACAAGCTCATTGCACTGCGGAAGCACAGAAATGTTCAGGAATGAATTGGAGGCTCCAGGTACCACGAAAGACAAATGGAAATGGAAGGAAGTGGCGGCCACTGAAAGTAGGAGATTGATCTAAAATGTGGAATAGGAAACTCTTAGTCCCCCTGGTATCCTCTCTCACTTCAGCAGAAATGGAAGTATATTCTCAGGAGAAGAACTAGAGAGTGGCATTAGGTACAATAGACTGAAAAGAAGAAGGTTACGGGAAAGTTGTATATGGAGTGATGAGATGCTAAGCTCCTTTCTGGCACCCAGATCCAGAATGCTAGCAACCTCAGGCAAGAGATTTACGTATCTCCCCATGTAGACCATCACAATTTTTTGTTAAATCCATAGATTTCACTGTTGTGACTATTTAAGCATTGTTTAGTACCGAATCTAGTATTGTGCTGTGATTCTATTTTCCTGCCTTATACAATTTCTATTTTACCTGGAGTTAATAATTGCCCTGTTTTCAACTTGTTGTTTTCCTAAAACCCATGACTTCCCACACCCGCAAGAGTAATGTCAAATGCCTGCAATACAGTTTTCCACACACTCAACCCAGACAGAGAGTCTATCTATTTCATTTTTTCTTAGACTCAGCCCTCTGAAGCCCTCCATCCATCCTGCTGCTCCTATCTGTACAGGTGTGCTCTCCGGGCTTGTGCCCAGTTCAGAGAGAGAGAGAGAAAGAGAGCTGTTTATTTTAAGGAATTGGCACATGTGATTATCTTATCTGTACAGATGTGCTCTCTGGGGCTTGAGCCCAGTTCAGAGAGAGAGAGAGAGAGAGAGAGAAAGAAAGAGCTGTTTATTTTAAGGAATTGGCGCATGTGATTATGGAGGTTTGCGAAATACAAAACATGCAGGGTAGCTGGCAGCCTGGAGACCCACAGAAGAGTTGTAGTTTGAGTCCAAAGGCAGTCGTCGGTGTCAGAAATTTTTCTTGCTCAGAAGAAGTAGTTTTATTCTATTATGGTCTTCAACTGATTGGATAAGGGCCACCAACATTATGGATGGTAATCTGCTTTACTCAAAACCCATCAATTAAATGTAAATCACATCTAAAAATTGTCTTCACAGAAACATCTAGAATAATGTTTGACCCACCAGGTAGGTTTGAGAAACAAGGAATGAAGAGTAAAGCAAGTGGTAAATATGTGGATGGATCTAAGCAAATACTGATTAATAAAATAATAATAGCAATGTCTTAATGGGTTAAAAATAATAAAATACATAGAATATACATAGAATATTAATTCATAAATTGGGAATTAAGTAAAAAGAATTGAAGTTTTTTTTTTTTTTTTTGAGACAGATTTTCACTCTTCTTGCCCAGGCTGGAGTGTAATGGCATGATCTCGGCTCACTGCAACCTCAGCCTCCGGAGTCAAGTGATTCTCCTGACTCAACCTCCCAAGTAGCTGGGATTAGAGGTACCCACCACCACGCCTGGCTAATTTTTTGTATTTTTAGTAGAGATGGGGTTTCACCATCTTGAGCAGCCTGGTCTTGAACTCCTGACCTCAGGTGATTGACTCACCTCGGCATCCCAAAGTGCTGGGATTACAGGCCTGAGCCACCACGCCTGGCCCAGTGTTCTTTCTTTTTTTATGAGGAGAAAGTTAAAGGATCTGTTTACTTTAGGCTTGATTATATTAAGTGTGCATATTATAATTTCTAAGGCAACTACTAAAAGAAATGAACAATGCATAGCTTTTAAACTATTTAAACGGGAAAACATTGGAATGATTAAAAGACTCAGTATATCCAAAATTAGGTAAAAAAGGAGAAGAAAAAAACATGGAATGGGTGTGTCAAATAGAAAGCAGTGGCTCACGTCTGTAATCCTAGCACTTTGGGAGGCCGAGGCGGGAGGACCACGAGGTCAGGAGATCAAGACCAACCTGGCTAACACGGTGAAACCCTGTCTCTACTAAAAATACAAAAAATTAGCCGGGTGTGGTGGTGCGCACCTGTAATCCCAGTTACTCGGGAGGCTGAGGCAGGAGAATTGCTTGATCCCAGGAAGCGGAGGCTGCAGTGAGCCAAGATTGCGCCACTGCACTCCAACCTGGGTGACAGAGCGAGACTCTGTTTCAAAAAAAAAGAAAAAAGAAAAAAAGAAAGCACAAAATATGTTTGCAGATTTAAACGCAAATATATATAAAATGTGAGTTGTGCCTTTAGAAATGGTGCAATGTCATGGCCTTAACAATGTAGTGTTAATTACATTTCATGTAAATAAACTAAATGCTCCAGTTAAAAGATTTTCAGACTTGATAAAGACAAATTCTATCTTCATATTATGTACAAGGAACATGTTTCAGAAATATAAGAACACAGAAAAGTTAAAAGGCTATATAAGATATACCACAGCCTAAGCCAAAGAAAACTAGTGTAGCCATATTAAGAAAAATATAGTTTTAAAGAAAATAAAATTATAATAAAAAAATCAGTAAAGACATAAAAGGTTTGAATAAGATAATAAGATTGACATAGTGAGATCTCCACCTAACTACTGGAGAATATATATATATATATATATCAAACATACAAAACAAGTATTAAATACAAATGAACAAATAAAAGCAAGTCTCAATACATTTCAAAAGTTTAAAATTATACAATGTGTGTTCTTACATTATAAGACAAGCCAGAAATCAGCAAAAATTTGAATGAGAAAAATTAATATGTTAGGGATTAAAAGACAATCATGCTTCAAAACAAAATTGTAAAAATGTTAGAACATATTTTGAACAGAATTATAGCAAAATATTGCATATAAAAGTTATGACAATTTCAAAATAAGTATATTCAGAGAATCTGAAAATTAATTAGGTAAACACTCATCTCAGAAGTTAGATATGCATGAGCAAGAAGGAAACAATGAAGATAAAAGGAGAAGTCTTTGAAACGGAAAGCAAATATATAATAGATGCGACAAAGCCAAAAGCTGCTTCATTGATTTTAACAAAATTGAAATATCGGTCAAGAATGATTTAAAAAAACCTGAGAAGGCACAAATAATCAATATCTAGAAACAGAAAAGAGACACACTTAGGCATATTGCAGATATTTAAAAGATAGTACAAGGTTAATATGAACTTGAAAAATTTAGAAAAAATGGATAATCTTCTAATAAATATATAACCTACCAAAGTTTATTCAGGAAGAAATAGGAAATCTATAATAAGAGATAGAAAATGTTACAATTATGGTACCCATACATCCCATTTTGCCCAGGACAGTCCCAGTTTATACCTATTATAGATTAATGTCCATTAATTATTTTCATAACCCTTTTAATTCTCAAAAGTGCTCCAGTTTGGAGGATAAGCCATATGTTCATCCTGCCTATTTATAATAATTAGAGTAACTAAATCCGTAGTCCAAAATGTTCCTCAAATGTTTCTCCTAAAAGAATTCCAGGCCTCAATTCACCAACCAGTTCTACCAAACATTCATGGAAGAAATAATTTCAATCTTAGCCAAACTCTTTCACAAAATAGCAAAAGAGGAAATACTTCCTGACTCTTTGAGATGAGTATAACCTTATTACTAAAATGTGGCAAAGACAGTGCATGAAAAGAAGATTACAGGCAATCTCACGCACGAACACAGACACAAAACTCGTAATCCAAATATTTGCAAACTGAATTTAGCAGTATCTAAAGGGATAATAAATTGTGACCAAGTTGGCAATATCCCAGGAATTCAAAGTTGGTTTTACATTAGAAAATAAACTAAAATAGGCCGGGCCTGGTGGCTTACACCTGTAATCCCAATGCTTTGGGAGGCTGAGATGGGAGGACCATTTGAAGAGATTGAGACCAACTTGGGCAACATAGCAAGACTCCCTCTTTATTATAATAATAATAATAATGATGATAATACTAAAAGCTGGATGCAGTGGCGTGTGCCTGTACTCCTAGCTACTCAGGAGACTGAGGTGAGAGGATGACTAGAGCCCAGGAGTTCCAGGCTGCAGTGAGCTATGATTGTGCCACTGCACTGCAGCTTGGGCAACAGAGTGAGAACCTGTCTCTAAAAAAATAATCAACTAAAATAATCCACCATGTTACCACATTACCACATGAGAGGAGAAAAATCATAACATCTTCTCAATAGCTATGGAAAAAAGCATTTGATAAGATTCAGCATACATTCATAATTTAAAACCTCTTATCAGAGTGAGAATAAAAAGGAACTTCCTTGATAATTATCTTCAAACGTCATACAGCACATATCACTCTTAATGGTGATATTAGGAGATCAGAGCAACACAAGCTTCCTACTATCATCGCCTCTATTTGACATTATGATGGTGGTCCCAGCCAATAAAGTAAGAAAAAGATTGTGTAAGAACCAGAAAGGAAGAACAAAACCACCAATATTAGTGACTAATACGCTTCTATAATAGAAAATTTTAATTAAAACTACATATATATTATTAGAATTAATGAGAGATGAACAATTTTTCTGGATATGAAAAAATCAAAATTGCATTTCTTTACACCAGCATCAAAGCCCTGGAAAATGGAAAAAAATATATACATTTACAATAGTGTCAAAACATATAATGTACCTAGGAAGAAAATCTAACACAAATGTTATGGAGAAAACAATATATCTTTATCGAGAGATATCAAAGAACATATAATAGAGACATATATAGTAGTCGCCCCTCGCCCATAGTGGATACGTTCCAAGACCCCCAATGGATGCCTGAAACTGCAGATAGTACTGAACCCTATATACACTGTTTTCTCCTACACACACAAACCTATGATAAAGTTTAATTTATAATTTAGGCACAGCAAGAGATTAAAAACAACTAATAATAAAACAATTATGACAACATGCCAGCATTATTACTCTTCTGCTTTAGGGCCATTATTAAATAAAATAAGGGTTCCCTGAACACAAGCACTGCAATATTGCGACAGCTGGTATTGATAACTGAGATGGCCGCTAAGTGACTGATGGATGGGGGGCATGTACAGCGTGGATCCTCTGGACAAAGGGATGACTCATATTCTGGGCCATGCAGAGCAGGACAGTATGAGATTTCATCCCCCCACTCAGAACGGTGCACGATTTAAAATTTATGAAGTGTTTATCTCTGGTGAATATTCCATTTACTATTTTGGGACTGTGGCTGACCAAAAGTAACAGAAACTGTGGAAAGCAAAATAGCGGATAAGGGGAGACTACTGTAACAAGTCCCTGGATTAGAAGATTCAATATTATAAGCATATCAAAATTTCCCAAATCAACCCATAGATTTGGTGCAAACACAACAAACACATACTCGTTTAAGTTACTGAGCTTGGCAAACTGATTCTAACGTTAATACGGACTGATAGCTAAGACTTTTTTTTTTTTTTCTTGAGACAGAGTCTCACTCTGTCGCCCAGGCTGGCGGGCAGTGGTGTGATCTTGGCTCATTGCAACCTCTGCCTCCCAGGTTCAAGCGATTATCCTGCTTCAGCCTTCAGTAGCTGGGACTATAGACACGCTCCACTATGCCTGCTAATTTTTGCAATTTAGTAGAGATGGAGTTTCACCATGTTGGCCAGGCTGGTCTCAAACTCCTGACCTCAAGTGATCCGCCCGCCTTGGTCTCCCAAAGTTCTCAGGCGTGACGGAGTCTAGCTCTGTCGCCCAGGCTGCAGTGCAGTAGCGGGATCGCGGCTCTCTGCAAGCTCCGCCTCCCAGGTTCACGCCGTTCTCCTGCCTCAGCCTACCGAGTAGTGGGACTACAGGCATGTGCCACCACGCCCGGCTAACTTTTTGTGTTTTTAGTGGGGACGGGGTGTCATCATGTTAGCCAGGATGGTCTCGATCTCCTGACCTCCTGATCCGCCCGCCTTGGCCTCCCAAAGTGCTGGGATTACAGGCGTGAGCCACCGCGCCCGGCCCAGCTGAGACATTCTTAAAGAAGAAAAGCAAGGTGGAAGTAAATATTTGCCCTGTACGATGTTGAGACTTAATACATCACTAGAATGATTAAGAAGGTATAAGATTGGCTCAGGGATAGACAAACAGACCAGTGGTACAGAGACAGAGCCCCCAAATACACCTAGACGCATATGGGCACTTGATATACGACAGAGTTAGCATTGCCAATAAGTGATGAAAGGACGACTTTTTCATGAAAAGGTTCTGAGACAATTGGGATTTTTAAATAAAAGAATAAAACAAAAAAATGGTTCTATACCTTTCACTACACTAAAAAAATCTTTTATAGGTAAATTATATGTGAAAAGCAAACCTATAATGCTGTTAGAGGATAATATAGCAGATATCTTTAAGACTTGGGAATATGGAAATATTTCTTAAATATTACATTAAAGCATCTAGCCATAAAGTAAAAGATTAATAAATAAGACAACATTAAAACTAAGAACTTCTCATCATGAAAAGACACAAGGCTAGGAGAATATATTTGCAATAAATATAGTTGGTGAAGGATTAATATCCGAATATATATATATATATATATTTGTATAGTTTTTAAAATGCCTGCTAGTCATTGAGAATAAGGCAGACAACTCAGTAGAAACATGCATATAGGGGCCGCGCGTGGTGGCTCACGCCTGTAATCCCAGCACTCTGGGAGGCCGAGGCGGGCAGATCACTAGGTCAGGAGTTCAAGACCAGCCTGGTTAGCATGGTGAAACCTTGTCTCTACTAAAAATACAAAAAATTAGCCGGGTGCGGTGGCGGGCACCGGTAGTCCCAGCTACTCCGGAGGCTGAGGCAGGAAAATCGCTTGAATCGGGAGGCGGAGGTTGCAGTGAGCCGAGATCACACCACTGCACTCCAGCCTGGGGGATAGAGCGAGACTCCGACTCAAAAAACAAACAAAGAAACAAACAAAAAAAAACCCCAGGCACATAGGATTTGAATAGACAGCTCAATAAAGAGGCATTCCAGATGTCTGATAAACATATGAAAGGTGTTATCTTCATTTGCATTCACGGAAATGCACCTTGAAACAACAGCGAGATACCCTATAATCCCATCAGGCTGGCTAAAATTATGAAATCTAAAATAAGTTTGGGAACTCAAATGCATTGCTAGCGTGAGCACAAATTGGCAAAACGACTTTGGAAAACAGTATGACATTAGGGCACAGTTGTCAGTGTATTGCTTCTCAGCTCAAATTCGCTTTTCAATACAAGCTTTGAGAGGAGGGAATTTCTTTAAGCATTTCTCCTCTAAAGTGAGCGCGATGTTGAGCTTTCTCAGTAGAGGGAGCCAGGCAGGTGTTGCAGGAGGGAGGGGCGCTTCTGCCGTTTCTGGTGGAGGCTCAGTGGGTCAACCGTGCGCGTGGGAAGGGGGTCGAGTGGATTCCGCCCTTCTGCATGCCCGGACGGCGAAGTCCCTCAGCGACCTCACAGCCCCCTTGTCTGCTCAACACGGTCAGGCCTGCTGCACTCTCACACACAGGCCACCAGCTGCGGCTCCCCTGCCCAGCCTGCACTTTGGAGGGTTGTTTCCTGTTTTACTTTTTCCACCACTGCAAACCAACGCATTTCTCTGCCATCTAATTGGTTCAACTACGCCTTCTCCAACGAAGTCAGAACCACAGTTTTGGAGAGGGAGCCCCTTGCAAGTTTATTCTTCCTTGGGTAACTCTCTCTTGGCTCCAGGGCACCAAGCAGCCTTTCTTATTTTCTATAGTTACTCCTTTATCCCAACTTAATAATTCTTTATATTAAACTCTCCCTTTGCGGGAGGAGTTTATATTAAACTAAACCCTTTGTGTTTAAAATAATTACGTGGTTTCTATCTTCTGATTGGATCCACCCTGCTAAGTATTGAGGATGTGCCATACAATTCCACAGCAATTCCACTTCTAATTATCTTTTCTAGAGGAGCTTTTTGCACACGTGCATTAATTCACAGGAACCAAAACGTTTATAGCAGCAATTTGCATAAAAGCCAAATTCTGAAAATAACTCAAATGTTCATCAAGAGAGAACAGATAATTAAATTGTTACAGTCCTACAAGGAAATGAAAATCAGTGAGCTACAGCTAGACAGAACAAAATGGATGAACGTCACAGACTTAATGCTCAGTGAAAGAAGCAAGTTGCACGTTGGTGTTTACTATATAATCCCATTGATCCCATTTAAAGTTCAACTTTATGTAAAACTAAACTACATTGTTTGGATATATATATTAAAAAAATATAAAATATATTATAGTAAAACTATAAAGAAAAGCAAGGAAATGAATATTTTAAACGTTAAAATAGTGGCTACCTTTATAAGGTTGCTTTTGGGGTGCCCTCTTTGTCATGCGGATGTGGTTACATAAGTATTTGAATTACAATTCCTCTTTGACTTATGCATATATGTTCTGTGCATTCTATTAAAGGCTTTGCAATTATGTAAACCAATAACCATAACACAAAGAAAGACACAGTTTCTGCCTTTATGAAACTTATGGGGAGAAAGAACAAAACAGAAAACGTGGAATCACTTAAGATGGAGATAGCAGGGTTTCTTTCTTCCTTCCTTCTTTCTTTCTTCTTTCTTTCTTTCTTTCTTTTTCTTTCTCTCTCTCTCTCTCTCTCTTCCCTCCCTCCCTCCCTCCCTCCCTCCCTTCCTCCCTTCCTCCCTTCCTCCCTTCCTCCCTTCCTTCCTTCCTTCCTTCCTTCCTGAGACAAGGTCTTGCTCTGTCACCCAGAGTGGAGTATAATGGCACAATCATGGCTCACTTCATCTTTGACCTCCTGAGCTCAAGTGATGCTCCCACCTTAGCCTCCCAAGTAGCTGGAACGACAGTGGTGTGCCACTACACCTGGCTAATTTTTGTATTTTTCGCAGAGATGGGGTTTTGTCATGTTGCCCAGGCTGGTCTCAAACTCCTGGGCTCAAGGGTTCCATCTGCCTCAGCTTCCTAAAGTGCTGAGATTACAGGCATAAGCCACTGTGCTTGCCCTGCAATTCATTTTTTAAACAAATATCTTTGGACTGCAATCCTGCTAGAATAGACCTTGGAACAATGACATGTGACAAACATTTTAAAAATGCATTGTCCAGCTGGCAAGAAAGTATGGTGAATTCCCAGGGTGGACAACAAAGAGATAATCAACAAGCAGAGATATGGGAAGCTGATGCTGTAGTTGCTTTAAGGGCAGTAGTGATGTACTGGTCTCAGTAGTTAGGCAGCTTGGATTTTAATGGCTACCTGCTGTCCAGGAGAGGTTTTGGGCCTCAGGGAGTTGGGAAGGTTGAACTGAGACCCTGGATAAAGCTATACCACAGAGACATGATAGACTAGAAAAAAAAAATTTACAGACACAGGGAGACAAAATAAAGCTTTTGTGTTTTGGTTTGCACTCCAGTTAGGATAAAATTAGGGGTGTAATCCCAGCACTTTGGTAGGCTGAAGTGGATGGATCACCTGAGGTCAGGAGTTTGAGACCAGCCTGGCAAACACGACAAAAATCCATCTCTAATAAAAGTACAAAATATTAGCTGGGCATGGTGGTATGTGCCTGTAATCCCAGCTACCCAGGAGGTTGAGGCAGGAGAATCGCTTGAACCCTGGAGGCGGAGGTTGCAGTGAGCCGACATTGCACCATTGCACTCCAGCCCAGGTGACAGAGTGGGACTCCATCTCAAAAATAAATAAATAAATAAATAAATAAATAAATAAATAAATAACAAAAAGAGAAAAGAAAAAGAATAAAACGAGGGAAAAACTGTTCCCAGAGAAGATTGATAATCTTGATAATCCAGGGTTGGACCTCATGTTGGTCTGGTATTCTAAATTACATTATCCATGTAAGCCAGTAACCCCTAGGTAGAAATATTAGCATAAGAATTAGTGACTGTAGGAAGATACTACTGCTGGGCACCTGGCAGAAGCAACACAAAACCTCTTTAGAGAAATACACCTGTATCCAGATCACATGGAACGTCCACCAAATGGGAGCTCACAAACCTAAAGTACAAGAACGTGAAGAAACAATTCACCCATGCCAAGAGTCAACAGATACAACAGTCAACAAGGTTAGACTCTCAGAACTTCAGAAAATATAATAAATAAATATTAGTAAAATATCAAGATTATAAAACAAGGAGTCACATAGCACAAGAACATCTTAGTATCAAGAAAAAATTAATTTGAAAAAACTAGACTGAACTTCCAGAAATAAAATATGTGGTCATTGAAATTAAATATATCTTCTTGTATAATAGTTCATAAGGCATTGGCCTCAAAGGAGCCTTTACAGGAAACTGGAGCTGCCTAGAGCCATAATGTCAGGTGAGTGATAATTTCCAAGCAATTATAGATATAGTGATATATTTAGAGGTGAGAGCAGCCTTAGAGATTTACTAGTGACACTCCCTTTGGTGAAAGATATGAAAATCATAGCCCCAGGATGTAAACCAAGTCACAGATAACAGTCAAGTCCCATCTAGAGCACACATGTTCTGATACCTGTTAAGTGCCTTTTCAGATATGTCACATTCCCCTCTCCATAGACACAGGCACCTGCTGAGAGAAAGATCAGGGAAGTTTGATGACACTTGTTGCAGTGAAAAACTGGTAAAAGGAGAAAGGAAAGAGGCTATCTCAGACCTCAAAAGGCTGGGAGACTATTTTTGTATATAATAACAGGAAATAGCCTTCGCATTATATAAACAGGAATTTAATGGAGGAGAGTCACCCAGGGATTCTGGGGAATGTGGGAATACATACTTGCTTACGTCCTGCAAGGGTGGGTTTGTGTGAGGAGCAGGGCAGGTAATTCTGGCACTTGTCAGTGCCAGGGCTAAACTGTTCAGCTCCCATTTGGTGGAGGTAACAGCTCTTTCATCACTTTAATTGTTTCCTTCCATTGATGTGAATGAGGAATTTCTTCCATGGAATGCTTGGTTCAAGCACTGCCAAGAGTTGGCAAAGCTCCTAGTGGCATCTTTCACTTTTGGTCTCTGGTGGCTCTTAAATACAGATGAATTGTGTAGGAAACAAACAGAAGGAATTATCAATCATATGTGCGTCTTCCTCTCAAGAAAATGTGCCATTTTCCTCTTCTCTTCTATACACTGTGATGGCATTTTTTTTTTCAAGTTTGCTCAGTTCACAATCTGCACACCTCACCTTCTTCAGGAAGCCTCCTAGGCTGAAAGCCTATTGTCAGCTGTTCTGTGATTCTATCTTGTATTACCATTGCAGGTGTACATGTCTTATCTCCTTCGGTAGACAGTGACGACTTGGAAGACAGATCCTTGTCTGATCCATTTTCGAGTTCCATAATGCCATGCCCAGTTCCTCACACACATTTGGTGCTTAATAAATATTTGTCTTATGAGTGAACTGATCTTTGATTTGTTGTGTAGCAAACATACAAAATTCTAGGCTGTATCAGCTAGAAATCATCATGTTGGTGCTAGTGACTAAGAACCCAGCATAGAGGCTTAAATAAATTAAAGCCTTTTTTTCTGTGATGTAAATAAATAAATAAATAAATAAATAATAAATAAATATTAGTCTTGCCAGTCCAGGATGGGTAAGGTAGCTTCACCACGTCATGAGGGACCCAAGCACTTCCTTCCACTCTGCGTTCTTCAACATGTTGCTTGCATCTTCGAGGTCACAAAATGTCTGCCAAAGCTCCAGCCAGTGGGTCTGCATTTTAGGAGAATAGAAAGGGAAAGACAAGGGACAAGCAGACTCTTCTCTCATTGGCATGAAAAACCTCCTGTGAAGAGAGTTGCAGGAAACACCAATCAAAGACTTGTATTTAAATTTCATTGACCAGCCCCTTAACTGCAAGGGAAGATGGGGTGTAAAGCTTTTTAGCTTGGCACACGTTCCCCTAAGAAAAATCTGAGTTATGTTTCTAAGGCAGAAAGAGAGAGCGGATATTGGGTAAGCAGCCTGCGGTCTTTGCCATAAAGGATCTTAATCATTCATCAGTAAGTATGATCTTTTTTTTTTTTTTTTTTTAATGTCAATTGTTTCTTTAAGATTTTAAATTTCTCTTCAAAATCTATAGGTAAATCACTGAAATTTATCCAGACCCCAGCGTTCACATCCAGGGATTTTGGTGTACCACCATCTACTCAGTGCTACCCCTCCTCCTACCCCATCAAATGAGCTTCGTTTGTTTTTCCTTTATCTCTAAGTGGTATGACACCATCTGGTGTTTTCTGCTTTTGACCCAGAGCCATGTCTGGCATCATCAGACTAATCAAGAGGTGGGAAGGGACAGGGTCAGGCATGGGTTAGTGACACAAATCACTTGGTAATTAAAAACCCCTTCGTTATAACATTTTCTCCTTGCACAACAAAATATCCATTGCAGGATTTTGATAAAATTCTGCTCTATTAATCATCATCAATTGGAAGCTCAGAATGTGAGGCTAATTGTCAGATTGATGTTGTGGCTGAGAGGAAGTATTAAAATTTCAAAAAGACCATAAGAGAGGCAGTTATAGAAATAGTGTGCTAATTCTTAGCTTACCTTTCCATATATGTTAAATTTCTCTTAGAAATTATTTGGATTACTAATGTACAAATGATTACTAAAGATAATAATTAATCGATTTAATCATCCATTCCATTAATCAGTAATTGTTGAGCATATACTATTTGCCAGGCATTGTGCTAGCTGCTAGAGCTATAAATCAGAGTTTTTTAAAAATGTAGACATTTCTGAGCTAAAGATACGTTGAAAGGCTAAAATGAACAGCAAGAAAATAAGATGATAACCTGAAATCAGCTTTCATAGACCAATAATCCCAGAAAGTCTGCCAGAAAATTAATAGCAGAAACTAAGCTTGGGCATTTTGCAATTCTCTTTTAGCCACACAAAATTAAATTAGAAATTCTGAGAAGACTCAAGCAGGGACTGTTAATATGGGATTTTGACATGTATTAACTAGACAATCTTTATGAATAAAGAAATAGAACAAGTCACTTACATGGCATAATGGCATAATGTTAAAATAAGGCCTCCTGGATAGCCACTATTCTGAATAAGATAAGAAAGACGATGCAATTATAGCTAAGCGGCTCAAAATTCCATTAGAATATTTTAAGCGTTAGTATAGGAATTTACACAAGAGTTAGAGAAAATGAAATTTAAAACGAAGACCTGAAAGACACTCACTAATTTAAGGGCAGGTTATTTTGCAGGGGTTGGGTGGGGCAGGAGAATCACTGGATTGTGAAATTGAAATTGAAATTGGTTAATTTCAACGGACTACTTGATACAATTGATAGTCATGGATTTGGCAACTGTGGATGCCATGGCAGACAAAGTTTGCTCCTAAGAAGATGCCCAACTCAGAGATGCTGGGTTCTGTGTCCCAGGGTTCTCCAGTGTCTTTCATCTGGAGATCATATCACTGTCCTGTGCTTTTGACCTTGTTAGTTGGTCTGACATACTTGTTTACTTCCCTTTAGCTGAATGAATAATTTATAATCTCTGGAAAGTATAAAAACCCAATGTACTCTTATGTAATTTGTGTTTAAATATAACCATTATGATGTCCTGTGCATACTATGTTAATGTTTTAAATGATTTTTGAAAGGCCTAAAAGGATTTCTCTCTAGAAAATTTATAAGGCTAATTTAGTAGATTGATAAGAGGAAGATTTCTTACATTTGTAACTCTCCCTTTGTATATTTGAAATGTTTGAGGGGGGAGTTATATTAAAATAGTACTTTGAAATAGCCAAGGGAATTTGATTGGTTAAATATGCAAATGATGTTTAACATGAAACATCACTTCTGTAATCCCAGCATTTTGGGAGGCCGAGGTGGGTGGATCACCAGGTCAGGAGTTCGAGACCAGCCTGGCCAACATAGTGAAACCCCGTCTCTACTAAAAATACAAAATTAGCTGGGCTTGGTGGCACATGCCTGTAATTCCAGCTACTCGGTAGGCTGAGGCAGGAGAATCGTATGAATCTGGGAGATGGAGGTTGCGGTGAGACGAGATAGTGCCATTGCACTCCAGCCTGGGCAACAAGAACGAAACTCCATCTCAAAAAAAAATTAATTAATAATAATAATAATAATGATTACACTTTTTAAAAAAATTTTTCTAAAGTATGAATTTTATCAGGTTAAAAAGACCCTTAGCTCTAGATTTAAGAGCATAATTGCTGGGTCATATGTGTATGACTCCAGCTTGGATGGAAAGTTCTGAATTGTTCTCCAGCCCTTCCACTGGAACCCCACCACACACCAGACATTCCATAGTCTGCCAACACTTGATGGTGTGAGGCTCTCTACTTGTTTCCAACCTGATGACTATAAAATGATATCTCGGCCAGGCACGATGGCTCGGGCCTGTAATCCCAACACTTTGGAAGGCCGAGGTGGGTGGATCACCTGAGGTCAGGAGTTCGCCACCAGCCTGGCCAACATGGCGAAACCCTGTCTCTACTAAAAATACAAATATTAGCCAGCTGCAATCCCAGCTACTTGGTGGGCTGAGGCAGGAGAATTGCTTGAACCTGGGAGGCAGAGGTTGCAGTGGGCTGAGATCACACCATTGCACTCTAGCCTGGGCAACAGAGCAAGACTCCATCAGAAAAAAAAATAAATAAATAAAATGATATCTCATGGTGATTTTGACTTGACTTTTCCTGATTATTAGTGAAATTTCCATTTGTCTTTTATGATAATTTTTCTGTTGTCTTTTTCTTATACATATGTATTCTGGATTAGTCCCTTAGGAGAGTTACATGTGTTGAAAATGGTTTCTCCTAGTTTATGCAGATTTTTCACTCTTTTTTTTTTTTTTAGTATGTCTTTTGATCAGTAGAAGTTTTGTATTTTAATCTTGTTCAATTGATTCGTATTCTGCTTTATAGTTTGTGCTTAGTTTTTGAAATATCAAGTACCTTTTGGTAATTTTTCAACAGCTTAGTCTATATGGCACAATGCATTTCATATGTACATATACAAATGTCAAAATTATAAATATGCCTAAATTATACAGCTGTAACTAGCCTTAAATATTGTAATTAAAACTGTGTAATTAAACTAAGCGTGCAAGCCAATTGTTTAAAAAATAGTTTCACTCCAGTTTGGTACAGACCTGGCTCTTGAGCTATTGAAATCAATGGCCAGCGTGGGAAGCAATTATCTGACGCCCGTGGGTGGTGACCTTGCAGCAGCTCAGCCTCTTCTTTCATTCCATCCTATTTCTGTCCTTAATAGCAGATAGTTATCTCAGGTTAAAATTTTATTATTTTCTTTATAACTACAATCTTAACAGTTTAAAATAGTACTAAATTTCATGTGGAATAAAACTTCAGATTCTCAGCATCTTATCTTTCTTAGTGATTTCCACTCTAGCCCTCAGTGTTATTGGGCAAACTCTTATGTCAATTGTTGTTTGCATTGAGTGCTATCTAACCATAATGGAAAAGGGAAAAAAATAGAGTCCCAATTACCCATAACTGCCTCTGCTTTCTGAGGAAGGCAACGTGATTCTTTTCAGTGGAGTAAAAACCTCTCTATGACTGTTTCTCAACCCCTAACAGAGAGATTAGTGGGAGAGAGAGAAGGGCTTGAGATTCCTGTCTAGCAGCGCCTTTGGATATTCAGATTGTGTTCCAGAGCTGAATTCTCCAAAGGAATGGACCGGGATTTGGAG
Organism: Papio anubis; assembly: GCF_008728515.1. Taxonomy (NCBI): domain Eukaryota; kingdom Metazoa; phylum Chordata; class Mammalia; order Primates; family Cercopithecidae; genus Papio; species Papio anubis. Next base: position 155,485,381 of record NC_044982.1, read on the forward strand.
GTGTGGGGGAGAGAGGGCTAAATAGTTTGGCAGGAGGCTGGAAGCTGAGCTAGGTAGGATCAGAAGACTTTTTAAGAACAAAGACTGGAGACTTGAAGTGACTCCATCTTCACTATTAATTCAGATCTTTCTTATAATGTGCTTCATAAACACACACCTTGTGTGAAAGCTGCTTTTGAGAAAAAGAAACGTGTTTTACGCGACGCAGGGTGCGATAGGAACAGCGCATGTGGGGCAGTGAGAAATTCCTTCCCCTGACCTGATTCAGCAGTGAAGGTGATCAGAGCGAATAGGAACTGGACTGCTTCACGCTCCTCAAGGACTTTAAGGAGTGTGTCTTCTACCACCCACAGCAAACGGCTCAGAAAATTTTATCTGAACCTCCCGACATCTGAGTTATACAAACTAAGACAAAGAATGGGAAGCACATAGCAGTCACTGGTCCATTACAGTTCTGAAGTCCAGCCAGGTGCATATTTACCCAAGATAGAAAATGTTCCTTAGTCAGGGTCTGGTACTGCTTGCTGGAAGTGATTCCCTGATTCATTCCTTTTTCGAGGCTGTTTAGTTCATCCTCTGTGCCCTTGGCTATGCCCTCCAAGTTGTCCTTAATTTTCATTAGAAGTAGCTTTCACAATCTGCTTCTTGCCCCTAAAAACTGGGGGCCCAGAGAGTTCATATCAGTTTGAAATGTCTCTGCTCCATTTAGTTAGAGCTGGCTTTAGCAAGTATCCTGCAGGGGACTAATATCCAGAATTTAGAAGGAATTCAAACGACTCAACAACAACGACGAACCAATAATTCCATTAAAAAGTGGGCAAAGGACATGAATAGGCATTTTTACACTTTCTTTTTTGTTTGTTTGTTTTTGAGACAGAGTCTCGCTCTGCCACCCAGGCTGGAGTGCAGTGGGGCGATCTTGGCTCACTGCAACCTCTGCCTCCCAGACTCAAGCAATTCTCTTGCCTCAGCCTCCCATGTAGCTGGGACCAGAGGCGTGCCCCACCATGCCTGGCTAATTTTTACATTTTTAGTAGAGATGGGGTTTCACCATATTGGCCAGGCTGGTCTCGAACTCCTGACCTCATGATCCACTCGCCTTGGCCTCCCAAAGTGCTAGGATTACAGATGTGAGCCATGGCGCCCAGCCCAGAATGGCTATTATTAAAAATACAAAAAATGACAGGTGTTGGCGAGGACGTGGAGAAAAGGGAATGGCTTACACATTGTTGGCAGAAATGTTAATTAGTACAACCTCTATGGAAAACAACCTGGAGATTTCTGAAAGAAGTAAAACTAGAACTACAATTCGATCCAGCAGTTTCACTACTGGGTATCTACACAGAGTAAAGAGATGATTTTATAAAAAAGATACCCGTACTCATGTGTATCACAGCACTCTTCACAATAGCGTAGATACCAGCCTAAGTGTCCATCAACAAATGATTGGGAAAAGAAAATATCTGTCTATATACTCAATGGAATGCTATTCAGCCATAAAAAAGAATGAAATGATGTCTTTTGCAGCAATGTGGATAGAACTGGAGGCCGTGATCTTAAGTGAAACAATTCAGAAACAGAAAGTCAAGTACTGCATGTTCTCTTTCATAAGTGGGAGCTAACCGGTGGGTAAACATGGATATCGAGTACGGATGATAGACAGTGGAGACTAGGAAAGGTGGTGAGATAGGGGGAGAGGAGGATAAATCACTTGATGGTACAATATATGTTATTTGGGTGATGGGTATCCTAAAAGCCCCAACTCCACCACTATACAATGTATTCACGTAACAAAATTGTACTGCATAAATGTATACACATTTTAAAAATTAAAAAAAATGTTCTGAGTTCTCATTGAGTCTTATTGAGGATCACACCATGGCAAAAGACTACATCCATAATTCTTTCTAAGATGGGCTTTTCTGTACTTTGGGCCACATGTGAGGCTGCTGTGGTAAAATGCCCTGTGGTAGAAATTCAGCTGTCTAGTTGAGAAAGTCTATTAGGTGCCGCCTTAAATCTTATAGAAGTTTTAATAAGGGATCTTGGCCGGGTGCAGTGGCTCACGCCTGTGATCCCAACACTTTGGGAGGCCGAGGCGGGTGGATCACCTGAGGTCAGGGGTTCGAAACCAGCCTGGCCAACATGGTGAAACCCTGTCTCTACTAAAATACAAAAATTAGCTGGGCGTGGTGGCACATGCCTGTAATCCCAGTTCTCAGGAGACTGAGGCAGGAGAATCGCTTGAACCCAGGAGGTGAAGTTTGCAGTGAGCCAAGATTATGCCACTGCACTCCAGCCTGGGCAACAGAGTGAGACTCCAACTCAAAAAAAAAAAAAAAGGAGGGGCATTTTACCTTATTAAAATAATAATACTAATAAGGGATCTGGTAGACAAACCTTTGATTTAATGTTTACTTACCTTGGCCATTTCTTACTTTGAGAATGTTTTGCTGGACAGAGACGCTGTCCAGGACCCTCTATTTCTTCTTATTGCTGCCTAAAACTTAAGAGTCCTTTCTTTTCATTCATCTCTTTGTTCCTGCACTGTATCGACATGGGTAAAAGAAGCCAATGGTACTTTCAGTATTTTACCTAGAAATCTCCTTATTCAGATCAAGTTCATTAGCTACATTTCATTCCTGTCTTTCATGATATTACAGGTGACAATGTGACCAAAAATCTCACTACTATGTAACATCTTTTGTAGAACCTCCAATAGCTATTTTCTCACTGCTATTGCAGGCTTCCTAACAACTTTCTCACTACCCTTCCAGCCTCTGCTGCCTCCCAATGTCAGAGCCAATGACAAATGTCTTAGGGTTTGGTTATGACAGTATCCCACTTCCAGATAGCAATTTCTGTTTCAATTATCTACTTGTATGTCATAAGCCAGCCCAGCATTTAGTGGCTTAAATCAATATCCATTTTATTGCTCACAATTCTGTGGGTCAGAAATTTGGGTGAGGGCTGATGGCAACAGCTCATCTCAGCTCCAGTGGGGCTAACTGGGGAAGATCCAAGCCATCGGCCGGCTCAGGCACCTTGATTCTCCTGTCTGTGGCCTCTCATCATCCAGGCCCTGTTTCCTTCCATGCAGTGTCTGCAACAGGACACTCTGGACTCCTTTACACACCGGGTGGCTTCCAAGAAGGCAGAAACGGAAACTGCTAGGCCTCTTGTGGCCTAGGCCCAGAAGTCACAATGCCAATTCCAAAGCTTTCTGTTGGTTAAAGAAAGTCATGAAGCCAATCTATATGCAAAGGAAGGGGAAAGATATTTCATTTCTTTGTTGGAAATAATACAACACAAAAGACCATGCAGGATAGGATGGATTGGGGTGGACCACTTTTAGAAAAGACTTACTTCTCAGAAAGAGGCAAAAATTCATGAACTGAAATACTCTCTGAGACCATCTCTATTTCATAATCTAGCAATAAACCTGAAGTTCAAGCTCCGCTCTCTGGCTATGTAAGCAAATTGAGGTCAGAAAGGAGTTAAAGCAACAACGAATTGATACAAGCCTGCTTTTACAAGAGTCTGATCTATAGTGGTTTGGTCTTAGCTCGAGCATTTTGAGAGACAAACTGCCTCAGAAGGACACCTATTCCACAACTGAATAACTCTAAAGTCTGTAACAACCTTCCATCTGCAAAATTCAGTGCTGCCTTTCTGTGACTCCTCCCATGGTCAGATCTGCCCTCCGAGGCCACCGAAAGACAGGCTGCTCCCTTCTGAACATTGCATTCATTTAAATCTAAATATTTTCAAATACTTCTCTTGACTCAAGATTCAACACTTCCCAACTTCTTTACTTGTCTATCATGTAAAGTCATTATTTCCCAGAAACATGTGTTTATGTATAACACATACAATCCATAGAATAAATTTTGCCCAGAATAGTATGTTTAAAAGGAAAGAAAAGTATGTAATAGATTATTGAAAGTTTCAAAATATCTGGTGGTACAAATGAGTGAGTTAAACATTTATTTCTGGCTTAACCATTCGGTTTGATCTTGTGGAAATCCAGTGCTTGGAACTTATCTTGTCCTAACTTTTTCATAACATAGTCACTGCTTACCTGAATAATTGTCTAGATGTAGTGTCCTCTGCGGTTGGTTAGTATTCAGTGGGTGATGGGGAAAAGTAATACATAAATTCTGAGAAAAGCTGAAAGCAAAGTTTATTCTTATAAATGACAAAAAATGCCCAGGTACAACAGACTCTCTGTTTGACGTTTGTATGCCAGAATGAAAACTATGGGTTTCAGGCATCTTCTTTTTAAAAAAAAAATTTTTTTATTTGCATAGGTTTTTGGCGAACCCGTCGTATTTGATTACAGGAGTAAGTTCTTTAGTGGTGATTTGTGAGTTTTTGGTGCACCCATCATCTCAGCAGTATAGACTGCACCTAATGTGTAGTCTTTTATCCCTCACCCCCTTCCCACCCTTTGTCCCTGAGTCCCCAGAGTCCACTGTATCATTCTTATGCCTTTGCATCCTGAGGCACCTTCTTCCATACGCACCATCCACAAGTAGAAGTGGTTCTTCAACTGTGGTTGATTGGAGCAAAGTGCTCAAGCAACTATCAAGGACCATTTCTCCTGTGGATGGTGCTTATGGAAGAAGATACCTTAGACCCAAAACCAGAGTGAGGCTTTTACTGGTTGGGGAAGGTGGCTATAAAAAGCTAAGAATAATGAAAACCTATGACCAATTTAAAAAAATGAGAACTTAATCACAGCCTTATCGACCCACAACCAGGGGTCCACAAATAGCCTTAATTATGTCTTATGCTATTAAGATAACAACCCCAAATTTTCCAGGCAGCAATTTTTTTGTGCCAATATTTTGGTCTTTTGCTTCCAAAGACTAACCTTTTGATAAAGTCAGACAGCTTTAAAATGTGTGTGTTTAAGTTCTATAAATAGAAATACATTTGAGGATATATGAAAGGAGCAAAGTATTTATCTCACCACACAGTTAAGAACTTTAAAAACATTCATTGTTGGGTAGTGATTTTAAAACATTAAAATAAGTGGAATGATTGCTTTGAATTTATGAAAAATAACACATATATAATTAATGACTTTTCTATTTGTATTATACTTGCTTAGATGGTTCAGGCTTAGTAAGAAAGCTATTGATAGTAGAAAACAATTCGTATATGTAATAATAAAGAAATAATGTGGATTGTTAGTGAATAGAAAATAGTCCTTTTGGCCAGGTGTGGTGGCTCATGCCTGTAATCCCAGTACCTTGGAAGGCCAAGGCAGGAGGATCACTTGAGTCGAGTAGTTCGAGACCAGTCTGGGTAGCATAGTGAGACCCTGTCTCTACACAAAATTAAAGTAAAAAAATTATCTGGAGGTGGTGGCACACACCTGTGGTCCCAGCTACTTGGGAGGCTGAAGTGGGAGGATCCATTGAGCCCAAGAGGTCGAGGTTGTAGTGAGCCTTGATTGTACCACTGTACTCCAGCCTGGGCAACAGACTGAAATCCTGTCTCAGAAATGAAAGAAACAAAGAGAGAGAGAGAGAGAGAGAGAAAAAGAAAGAAAGAAAGAAAGAGAGAGAAAGAGAGAAAGAGAGAAAGAGAGAGAGAGAGAGAGAAAGGGAAAGAAATATGATATGTTTTGAATAATTTATCCCCTCCAAATCTCATATTGAAATGTAATCCCCCATATTGGAAGTGGGACCCGGTGGGATGTGTTGGATTATGGGAGCAGATCCCTCATGAATGGCTTAGTGCCAACCCCTTGCTGATGAGTGAGTTCTTGTTCAGTTGGTTCACATGAGATCTTGTTGTTTAAAAGAATCTGGGACTCCCCCCTTCTCTCTCTCTCTCACTCCCTCTCACTGTGTGACCCTGCCTGCCCTGATTTGAAGCTTCCTGAGGTCTCACCAGAAGCTGAGCAGACCCTGGTGCTGTGCTTGTACAGACTGCAGAAACTGAACCAGAAAAACCTCTTTTCTTTGGAAATTACTCAACCTTAGGTATTCCTTTATAGCAATGAAAATGGCCTAACACAATAGTCTTTTGGCTATATTTAGTTTGAAGATAGTTCCAGATATTTCCCTACATTAATTTTTCATCTTTAGTGAGCAAATGGTATACTGAAACTAGATAGTGGTGGTGTACAACAATGTGCATGTACTAAATGTCTCTGAATTGTACACTTAAAATGATTAAAATGGCAAATTTTATGTTGTGTATATTTTATCACCATCACAACAAAAACACCTTTCTTTCTTTTTTTTTTTTTTTGAGATGGAGTCTTGCTCTGTCACCAAGGCTGGAGTGCAGTGTCACGATCTCGGCTCACTGCAACCTCCGCCTCCTGGGTTCAAGCGATTCTCCTGCCTCAACCTCCCCAGTACCTGGGATTACCGGTGCACACTATGCCCGGTTAATTTTTGTATTTTTTTTTAGTAGAGACGGGGTTTCACCATGTTGGCCAGGCTTGTCTTGAACTCCTGACCTTGTGATCTGCACGCCTCTGCCTCCCAAAGTGATGGGATTACAGGTGTGAGCCACCGTGCCCAGCCAGAAATAACCTTTCAAAACAAACAAACAAAAAACACCCATAGTTCACCTAAATATGCCTGAAAATCTACTTTGCGGGGAACCTAAAACCTGGGATAACCCCAAGTTGAATTTGTTAAGATTGTCGACCTTTTCTTTGCTGACAACTTAACAAATGGTTTGCTAACTTCTGGGCAGATGTGAGTTCAGTCAGCACAATCAACAAAGAAGTGACGTTCACTTGGGCCCAGGCAGGCGTATGTGCGGGGAGCTTTTGGTCTGAGTTCACTGTTGCTCCAGTTGCAGACAGGAGCAGGCAGGTTCAAGAGTTTCTGATGCTTACTGTGCAGCAGTCAGCTGACCATGAACACAGCCAGCACAAGCAGCCCTTTATGCTGGCGAGAGTCCTGCCAGCAGCGCCGAGCAACAGTCCCTGCTTTATATGTTCCCTTTGCACATTTGTATTCTTGGGGCTTTTGGGATTTTTGTTGCTGCAGTTAATGGGAAATGGGTGTGGGTGGGTGTTACAAACAGGGTTTTCATTAGACTGGGAAGAATAACTGGTTAAAAATACAATAACAACAGTGACAAATAGGAAAGGTGGGCAACCTCAGGCAGTACAGCTCCTGAGCCAATGCTTCCAGCCTTTACTCTAAAATATAAGCAACTGGGTACAGCTCCAGGCCTTGACTGTCATTGGCTGATAGGAATAACTACTAGGAACTATTAAGATCACTTGATATTCTTGCCTTTTCTTTTTCTTTTCTTTTTTTCTTTTTTTTTTTTTTGAGACAGAGTCTCGCTCTGTTGCTCAGGCGTGCAATGGTGTGATCTCAGCTCACTGCAACCTCCACTTCCCCAGTTCAAGCAATTCTCCTGCCTCAGCCTCCCAAGTAGCTGGGATTACAGGCATGTGCCAAAACGCCCAGCTAATTTTTTGTATTTTTAGTAGAGACAGGGTTTCGCCTTGTTGGCCAGGCTGGTCTAGAACTCCTGACCTCAGGTAATCCACCCACCTCGGCCTCCCAAAGTGCTGGGATTACAGACGTGAGCCACTGTGCCTGGCCTCCTGCCTTTTCATAATTAGAGTGCAGCCCAGTTGATGTTGTTGGAACACGATGGCTCTTTGATAGAAAAGTCTCTACTTTCATTACAAATGGAAAGTGCAGATCAGAAGGGTTGTACCATTTGGGGTTAGGATCCAAAACATTTGTTCCACCAAGAGGGAAAAAGTCCAACTACAACAAGTTGTCTTGAGATTGTCCAGGGTGTTCTCTAAAGCCCTGCATCCGAAACGGTTTTTTTTTTTTTTTGAGACGGAGTCTCGCTTCGTCGCCCAGGCTGGAGTGCAGTGGCGCGATCTCAGCTCACTGTAAGCTCCGCCTCCTGGGTTCACACCATTCTCCTGCCTCAGCCTCCCGAGTAGCTGGGACTACAGGCGCCCGCCACCACGCCCGGCTAATTTTTTGTATTTTTGGTAGAGACGGGGTTTCACCGTGTTAGCCAGGATGATCTCGATCTCCTGACCTCGTGATCTGCCCGCCTCGGCCTCCCAAAGTGCTGGGATTACAGGCGTGAGCCACCGCGCCCAGCCTCTCTTACACTCTTTCTTGTGAGTGGAGGAATGGATTCCAGTGGAAACATTACCTCCTGAAATTGCTGTGCATGGGTGTGCTCTTTGTGAATATTTGAAATCAAAAGGAGATGAAGGTGAAGAATTTTTAGAGCAGATTTTTCCAGAGCCTGTAGTAGTACATGTAGACTATTTACTGAGGTAAATTTGTTTTCTGTGAGTTTGGAGAATGCTCGTGTTGTTGCAAGTGTTAACCTCCCAGCCCCCTTCCTCGAGGTCATGCTTGATCGTGAATATGTTAAAAATCCTTTATTTTTTGTACATGCAGGGACAGTTATATACATTGAGTCTTTTGAATATCTTGTATATCTTGGGCTGGTCTGTAGAATGAAAGAGCAAGTCACTATGTTTAGGACCATTTATTCAAAACTGTTAAGATATGATTATGAACATTTCTGCATATAAAGTTGATAATGATGATGTATTATTTCTGAAATTGGTAGGCACATTTTCTGTTAAATGCCAGATAATAAGTATCTTAGGGTCTTGTGGGCCATACCATCTGTCAAAAAAAAAAAAAGAACCAGGAGCTAGTTGGACATTTGTGAATGTTCTCTTGCCCTACTTCAACTCTCACTTCTCTTAAGTTCTGTACCTCAACTACACAAATCAGAGGCTCCCAGCAGATGGATGTGTGCACATGTGTGTGTGAATGTACTTCCTGTCCACCTGGAACTTACCTGCAATAATCCTTGCCACAATTTGGATGTGCAGAGAAAGTGTCGTTTCTTATTTTGTTTATATCCTTTCTTGCCTTCCTCAATTACTTTCTCTTACTAGCAGGAAAGCAAAGCAAACAAACCAACAGAACCCAATTAAATGGCCCGTGTGATTTAAAGTACCGTGTACTTTAGACATACACAATACTTTATTGTACATAAGAATCAAACGAAATTAAAAACGAGGGAAAAAAACATACACAAAACTTTAAATGGCTCCGTGGGCACTGTCCAGCCCCCAGCTTGGATCTGCCTGGCTGTCCTTGCATGTGGTGGCATTGCTTTGGGTGTCAGGGATGCCCTTGGCTGCTTGGCTTCTGGACTCCCTGCTTGCTTATGAGCTCAGGCCTGGGGCTGGGAGGTTCATGGTGGGACCTGTGGGCACAGGAACCACTCTTGTGTGGCATAGCCCCCAACGGACCCAGATTAGACCCCTCTAAGAACCTGTAGTGCCATCCATGCAACCACTTCCAGCCCTGCCTCAGTCTGGCCTCGCTCTAGCACCATGGACTTGGAGCCTGCTCTCAGCCACCCCTTTCATGCTGGGGCTTTGTGAGGGACACTCAGCACCTACATCAGGCTGATTGCCACGCCAGACTGTTCCTGCTCTTCTTTTATCCACCACCCTGTAGACTGCCGAGGTAGACTTTTCTTTACATTTTCTGTGACATCTTCCTCCTACCGCTTCGGAGAAAGCCCTGAGGCCCAGCAGGCCCAGCAGACGGATGGAAGGACTCTCTTTATCTCCACTGTAAGAGATGGTTTAAGCTGCAAGGCATACCGAGACCATTCAAATAGCAGTTGAAAGAATCCACCAAATCCACAAAGCGTGGATTTCAAGCCTAGCCTCTTGACAAGAGAGAACATACCTGCTCTTGGCCCCAGGCAATAAACCCCTTGACTTGACTTCCAGATGAAAGAGTCTGGAAGGGAATGTGGTATAAGGACAAAAGACACTGGTTAAATATTTGTAACTATTCTCTTCATTACCACTGTTCTATAGAGTCCTGAGGAGAAAACAAGACAAAGCAACAAATAATTATATAATTCAGTAGCTGCGATGGATAAAGAGAACCATTAAAAGAATAGGCTTTCTCAATTATAAAATGAGGCATTAACCATATTTTGAGTATTAACTATATGTTTGACTATTTCTGGACAACTAGAAGCCTGGCGATTGTACATGCATTTGTATTTGCCAGTTGTGTGCCTTCCTCCTTTCAACCTCACACAGCTAATTTATGTTGACCCTCAAAAAAGAAAATGAGTACTTGAATGTTAAGGCATGTGACTTGCACTCTAGGACATATTGTAACTTCCAGAGCACTGAGTCAGCAGTCTAACGGTTTAGCCTTCATACTCCTGACAGCTGTTTATTTCTTTCAGTGTAATTTCAGAGGAAAATATCCAGAAGGGATTTGCTGCCCTAGATCTATCAGAAAACATATTTAAGATATTCTGTAGTTTTATAGAGCAAAAATCTAACACTAAATAATCACATCATAACAGGGTTTCAATTTCAGTAATAATTTATCTTAAATCAGGCACAAGGGTATTTAAAGCACACAACTAATACTTTGTAGAGATTTAATGAGATGATGTATGGAAACGTAGGGGCTGAGACATTTGTTTCCAGTACTATTTTAAAGCAATAAGAGAATAACAGCATTTGAAATAACCTTTCCAATCTATTTGATTCAGGCTCCTGCCTTCTGTAATTAAAAAGAAGCTTAGTCATTGGCGTCCGGCAGATGAGTAGGACTTCTCAAAGATCAGGAAGCCTTGGGGTCATAGCTGGTGATGCATAAAGGACCCCAGGTCAAGAGGTCTAAACCCATCAGGCTCAGATTGAAACCAGGAACCTGAGCAACAGCCCAAATTGGGACTTAGGAGGTCCTCTAGGCAAAATCAGTCCCTGAAAAGGAAGATTGGAGCAGAAGCCAGTGGCTGCAGCAGACGAGAGAGAGCAGACAGCAGTTTTCATCCACAAGGTAACTGACTGCTTTGATACCGGCTCTGCCTCCCTAAGTGCTTCAGATATGAAGCAACTCCTAAGGAAAGAACTAAAATTAAAACTATCAAAAATTACAAGAATTAAAATAATACACTAGAAAGTATCTATTTATTACAAAAGAAAACACTGAAAAGGAATAGTCATGAGACTAACAAAATGAAAAGTCATGAGCATAAAAAACAAATATTGAAATGGCAGATATAGTTTCAACCATACAAATAATAACATTAAATGTGAATGGATTAGACACCCCAATCAAACGACAGAGATTGTAAGACTGGATTTTTTTTTTTTTTTTTTTGAGACAGAGTTTTGCTCTGTTGCCCAGGCTGAATTGCAGTGGCGCAATTTCCGCTTACCACCATGCCTGGCTAATTTTTTGTAGTTTTAGTAGAGACGGGGTTTCACCATCTGGGCCAGGCTGATCTTGAACTCCTGACCTCGTGATCCACCCACCTCGGCCTCCCAAAGTGCTGGGATTACAGGCATGAGCCAACGCGCTTGGCCAAGACTGGATTTTTTAAAACAAGATCCACCTAGCCAGGTGCAGTGGCTCACACTTGTAATCCCAGCACTTTGGGAGGCTGAGGTGGGCGGATCACAAGGTTAGGAGATCGAGACCATCCTGGCTAACACAGTGAAACCCCGTCTCCATTAAAAATACAAAAAATTAGCCAGGCGTGGTGGCGGGCGCCTGTAGTCCCAGCTACGAGGGAGGCTGAGGCAGGAGACTGGCGTGAACCTGGGAGGCGGAGCTTGCAGTGCACTGAGATCGCGCCACTGTACTCCAGCCTGGACGACAGAGCGAGACTCCGTCTCAAAAACAAAAACAAACAAAAAAACAAGACCCACCTAGTATGTGCTCTTTACAAGAGACATGACTTTGATTCAAAGGGTTTCGAGATAAAAGGATGGTAAAGATATCTCATGCAAGCAATAACTTTGCGAGAGCCAAAGTGGCTGTATTAATATCAGAGAAAATTTAAACACAAAGGAATTACTTAATTTTTAAAAAAATTTTAAGTGCATACTTTAGGAAATCAGTCTTTGTGGTGTGCGGTACTATGGGTTTTGGCAAGTTCATAGTGTCATGTATCCACTATTACAGTACTGTACACAGTCGTTTCACCATCCCCCAAATGCCTTCTGGTACAACTATTCATTCTTCCCCTTCCCCACTCCCTGAGCTTCGGGCAACCACTGATCTTTTTCACTGCGTATGATTTCACGTTTTCCAGAATGTCAAACAGTATTGTTGCCTTTTCAGACTGGCTTCTTTTACTTAGCAATATACATTTAAGTTTCCTTCATGTTTTTGTAATAGCTATTGACGGCTCATTTATCTTTATCACTGAATAATATTCCACTATATGAATATACCACAGTTTTTATCCATTCACTTGTTGAAGGACATCTTGGTTGTTTCCAAGTTTTGGCAATTATGAATAAAGCTGCTATAAACATTTGCGTGCAGGTTTTGGTGTAGGCATATGTTTTCAATTCATTTGGGTAAATACCAAGTAGCATGATTGTTGGATCATATGGTAAGAGTATGTTAAATTTTGTAAGAAACTGTCAAACTGTCTTCCAAAATAGCTGTACCATTTTACATTCCCACCAGCAACGAACGAGAGTTCCCATTGTTCCACATACTTGCTATTATTTGATGTTGTTAGTGTTCTGGATTTGGGGCATTCTAATAGGTGTGTAGTGGTAGCTCGTTATTGTTTTAATTTGCAGTTTCCTTATGACACATTATGTTGAGCGTCTTTTCATTGCTTATTTGCTGTCTGTATATCTTCTTAGGTGAGGCATCTGTTTAGATCTTCTGTCTATTTAAAAATTAGGTTGTTCCTTTTCTTATTGTTGAGTTTTAAGAGTTCTTCGTGTATTTTGGATACAGTCCCTTATTCAATATGTCTTTTGCAAATATTTTATCCCAGTCTCTCATTCTCTTGACAGTATCTTTCACAGAGCAGAAGTTTATAATTTTAGTGAAGTCCCGTTTATTAATTCGTTCCTTCATAGATCATGCCTTTGTGTTCTAACTAAAGAGTTATTACCATACCCAAGGTCACCTAGGTTTGCTCCTAAGTTTCACATTTTACATTTAGGCCTATGATCCACTTTGAGGTAATTTTTGCGAAGGATATAAAATCTGTGTCTAGATGCACTTTTGTTTGCATTTGGATGTATAGTTGTTAAGCACCTTTTGTTAAAAAGATGGGCCAACACGCTTGGCCAAGACTGGATTTTTTAAAACAAGACCCACCTACCCAGGTGCAGTGGCTTACACCTGTAATCCCAGCACTTTGGGAGGCTGAGGCGGGCAGATCACAAGGTCAGGAGTTTGAGACTAGCCTGGCCAGTATGGTGAAACCCCATCTCTATTAAAAATACAAAAATTAACTGGGGTGATGCATGCCTGTAATCCCAGCTACTGGAGAGGCTGAGGCAGGAGAATGGCTTGAACCTAGGAGGCAGAGGTTGCAGTGAGCCGAGATCACACCACTGCACTGCAGTCTGGGTGACAGAGCGAGACTCCATCTCAAGAGAAAAAAAAGAGAGAGAGAGAGAGAGAAAGAGAGGATATTGGGGCCTGTAGGCACATGCCACCATGCCTGGATAATTTTTGTATTTTTGCAGAGATGAGGTGTTGCCATGTTGTCCAGGCTGGTCTCAAACTTTTAGGCTCAAGCGATCTGCCTGCCTCGGCCTCCCAAAGTGCTAGGATTACAGGTGTGAGCCACCACACCCGGACTGTGGAGAATTTTTCTGTCTATGTCTGTGAAAAACATTGGTGTGTGATTTTCATTTTTTGTAATGCCTGTGTCTGGTGTTTGTACTAGGATTATGCTGGCCATATTGAATGATTTAGGAACTATTCCCTCTGTTTCCATTTTCTAGACGAGATTGTAAAGAATTGGTATATTTATTCCTTAAATGTGTGATGGAATTCAATTAATGAACCCATCTGGGCTTGGTGCTTACTGTTTTGAAGGTTATTTGTTGTTGTTTTTCCAACTTTGTTGAGATACAGTTGGTATACAAAAAACTGCATATGGCCGGGCATGAGGGCTTATGCCTGTAATCCCAGCAATTTGGGAGGCTGAGGCAGGAGGATTGCTTGAGGCTAGGAGTTTGTGACCAGTGTGTGTAGCATAGTGAGATCCTGTCTCTATTAAAAATTTTAAAGATAAATTAGCTGGGTGTGATGGCATGCGCCTGTAGTCCTAGCTCCTGAGGAGACTGAGACAGGAAGATTGCTTGAGACCAGACATTTGGGGCTGCAGTAAGCTATGATCAAACCACTGCAGTCCAGCCTGGATGACAGAGAGAGACCCTGTCTCTAAAAAAAAATCCAAAACAAAAAACTCCCCCAAAAACTGCATATAAATTTATGTATACAATTTGATGATTTTGGACATATGTATATACTCATGTTGCTATTGCTGTAATCCAGGTAATAAACATATCGGGAACTTTCCTTGTGTCCCCTCTTTTTTTTCTTCATAAGAACTCTTAACATGAGATCTACCCTCTTAACAATTGTTTTTACGACACAATATCTTCTTGTTAGCTACGGACACTCTATTGTACAGCAGATCTCTGGAACTCAGCCATCTTGTTTAACTATAACTTTATACCCACTGGATAACAACTCCCTTTTTCTCCTTCATGCCATCTCCAGGTAACCCTCATTCTGTTGTCTAATTCAACACTTTTGACTATTTTAGATGCTCATGTTAGAGGAATCATTAGTCTTCATCCCTCTGTGACTGAGTTATTTCACTTAGCATCATGTCTTCCGGGTGTGTCCATGTTGTGATAAATGTTAAGATTTCCTTCTTTTTAAAGGTTGAGTCACGTTGTGTTGCATGTATATATCACATTTGCTTTATCCATTCATCTGTCTATGAACATTTGGGTTGTTTCTACATCTTGGCTATTGTAAATAATGCTGCAGTGAACACAGGAATGCAGAAATATTTTCTCCCATTCTGCAGGGCTGCTTTTTCACCCTGTGGATTGTTTCCTTTGCTGTGAAAAAGCTGTTTAGTTTGATGTAATCAAACTTTTCTATTTTTGCTTTTGTTGCTTGTGCTTTTGATGTCATATCCAAGAAAATTATTGCCCAGAACAATGTCCAAAAGCTTTTCCTTGGGTTTATTCTAGTAGTTTTACAGTTTCAGGTCTTAGGTTTAAATCTTTAATCTATTTTGAGTTGATTTTCACATATGGTATGAGATAAGGTCCAATTTCATTATTTTGCATGTTGCTATCCACTTTTCCCAGTACCCCTTATTGAGGAGACTATCTTTTTCCACATTGTGGGTTCTTGGCATGCTTGTCAAAGATCAGTTGACCATAGATGTGTGGATTTATTTCTATGCTCTTTATTCTATTCCATTGGTCGGTCTGCCTGATTTTTATTCCAGTACAACACTGATTACTGTAGCTTTATAATATATTTTGAAATCAGTAAGTATGATGCCTCCAGCTATGTTCTTCTTCTTAATATTGCTTTAGCTATTTGGGATTTCTTGTGGTTCCATATTTTTTATGATTTTTTTTCCTCTTTCTGTTAAAAATGTTTATGGTATTTTGATAGGGCTTGCATTGAATCTGTAGATTGCTCTGAGTAGTATGGACATCTTATCAATATTAAGTCTTCTAATTCATGAACAAGAGATGTCTTCCCAGTTATTTGTATCTGTCTTAATTTATTTAATCATTGCTTCATAGTTTTCAGTGTGTGGTTTTTCACCTCTTTGGTTAGGGTTATTCCTAATATTTTATTCTTTTTGGTGCCGTTATAATTAAGATTGTCTTCTTTTTTTTAATATACTAGTTGACCACATAGATATCTTCTTTTGAGAAATGTCTATTCATGTCCTTTGCCAATTTTTTAATGGAGTTTTTTGTTTCCTGCTTAATTTAAGTTCCCTACAGAATCTGGATATTAGATCTTTCCCAGATGCATAATTTGCAAATATTTTCCCCCACTATTTACTCTGTTTATAGTTTCTTTTGCTGCAGGATGCTCTTTAGTTTAATTAGGTCCCATTTGTCAATTTTTGGTTTTGTTTCAATTGTTTTTGGCATCTTTGTCATGAAGTCTTAGCCAGGGCCTATGTCCACAATGGTATGTCTTAGGTTTTCTTCCAGGGATTTTATATTTTTAGGTTTTTCATTCAAATTTTTAATTCATCTTGAGTTGATTTTTATATATGGTGAAAGGAAGGAGTCCAGTTTCAATCTCTGCCTATGCATAGCCAGTTATCCCAGCATCATTTATTGAATAGGCAGTCCTTTCCCTATTGCTTGTTTTTGCCAATTTTGTTAAAGATCAGATAGTTGTAACTGTGCTGCTTTATCTCTGGGTCCTTTGTTCTGTTCCTTTTGTCTTTGAGTCTGTTTTTGTACCAGTATCATGGTGTTTTGGTTTTTTCTACAGTCTTGTAGTAAAGTGTGAACTCAGGTAATGTGATGCCTCCAGCTTTGTTCTTTTTGCTTAGGATTGCTTTGGCTATTTGAGCTCATTTTGGTTCCAGATGAGTTTTTAAATAGTTTTGTATAATTCTGTGAATAATGTCATTGGTAGTTTGATAGGAATAGCATTGAATTTACAAATTGCTTTGGGCAATATGACAATTTTGACAATATTTATTCTTCCTATCCGTGAGCATGGAATGTTTTTCTATTTGTTTGTGTCATCTCTGATTTCTTTCAGCAATTATTCAGTAATTCAGTAATTATTATTGTAGAGAACTTTCACCTCTGTGGTTAGCTGTATTCTGAAGTATTTTACTTTTTGTGTGGCTATTGTAAATGGCATTGCATTCTTGATTTGGTGTTATTGGTGTAAAGAAATGCTACTGATTTTTATACATTGATTTTATATCCTTAAACTTTGCTGAAATAGTTTGTCAGTTTATCAGTTCTAGGAGCTCTTGGGCAAAGACTATGGGGTTTGCTAAATATAAAATCATATTGTTTGCAAGGAGAGACGGTTTGACTTCTTCTTTTGCAATATGGATGCTTTTTAGTTCTTTCTGTCACCTGATTGCTCTGGCTAGGAATTTCAGTACTGTGTTGAATAGGAGTGGTGAGAGTGGGCATCCTTGTCTTGTTCTGGTTCCCAAGGGGAATGCTTGCAGCTTTTGCCCATTCAATATGATGTTGGCTGTGGGTTTGTCATAGACAGCTCTTATTATTTTGAGGTATGTTCCTTCAATGCCTAGTTTGTTGAGGGCTTTTAACATGAAGGATGTTTAATTTTATCAAAAGCCTTTTCTGCATCTATTGAGATGATCATGTGGTTTTTGTCTTTAGTTCTGTTGATGTAATGAATTACATTTATTGATTTGTGTATGTTGAATCAACCTTGCATCCCAGGGGTAAAGCCTACTTGATAGTGCTGGATTTGTTTTTTGATGTGCTGCTGAATTCAGTTTACCATTATTTTATTGAGGGATTTTGCATCTATGTTCATCAGGGATATTGGCCTGAAGTTTCCCTTTTTTGTTGTGTCTCCACCAGGTTTTGGTATCAGAATGATGCCAGCTTCATAAAATGAGCTAAGGAGGTGTTTCCCCTCCTCAATTTTTTGGAATAGTTTTAGTAGAATTGGTACCAGCTCTTCCTTACAGGTCTGATAGAATCTGTCTGGTCCAGGACCTTTTCTGGTTGGTAGGTTTTTTATTACTGATTCAATTTCAGAACTCGTTACTGGTCTGTTCTGGGTTTAATTTCTTCTGGATTAAATCTTGGGAAGTTGTTTCCAGGAAATTTATCCATTTTTCTAGGTTTTCTTTTTTTTTTTTGAGATCTGAGTCTCTCTCACTTCAGGTTGGAGTGCAGCTGACTGCCTTTCACTGTAAGCTCCGGGCCTCCGGGTTCACGCTTCATTCTCCCTCGGGCCTCAGCCCTCCCAGCTGGGACTCAGGCACCGCCACCATCACCGCTAATTTTTTTTTTTTTGTATTTTAGTAGAGACGGGTTTCACCCATGTTTGTGGATGGTCTCTGATCTCCTGACCTCGGATCCACCTCAGCCTCCCAAAGTGCTGGGATTACAGGCTTGAGCCACCGCGCCCGGCCTTTTCTAGGTTTTCTAGTTTGTGTGGTTAATGTCCCCTTTGTCATTTCTGTCTGTGTTTATTTGGATCTTTTCTTTCCTTTATTAGTTTAGGCTAGTGGTCTATCAATCTTATTTATTCTTTCAAAAAAACAACTTTTGGTATCGTTGACCTTTTGTGTGTTTTTTGTGTCTCAATTTCCTTCAGTTTGGCTCTGATTTTTGTTTTCTTTTCTTCTGCTAGCTTTAGTTTGCTCTTGTTTTTCTAGTTCCTCTAGGTGTGTTAAGTTGTTTATTTGAGATCTTTCTAAGTTTTTGATGTGGGCACTTAGCACTATAAAGTTTCTTCTTAACACTGCATTAGCTATTTCTCAGAGAGTCCAGTATGTTGTATCCCTGTCTTCATTAGTTTCCAAGAATTTCTTGATTTCTGCCTTAATTTCATTGTTTACCCAGTCATTCAGGAGTAGATTGTTTAATTTCCATGTAATTGTATAGTTTTGAGCAATCTTCTAAGTATTGATTTCTATTTTTATTGTGCTGTGGTCTGAGGGTGTGGTTGGTATGATTTTGTTTTTTAAGAATTTTTTGATAATTGTTTTATGGTTGATCGTGTGGTTGGTTTTTGAGTATGTGCCATGTGCAGATGAGAATCATGTACATTCTGTTGTTGTTGGCTGGAGTGTTCTGTAGATGTCTGTTAGGCCCATTTGGTCAAGTGTCGAGTTCAGGTCTTGAATATCTTTGTCAGTTTTCTGCCTTGATGATCTGTCTAATACTGTCAGTGGAGTGTTGAAGTCTTCCACTATTTTTGTGAGGTTATCTAACAAAATACGTCTCTAAGAGCTTGTTTCATGAATCTGGTGCTCCAGTGTTGGATGCATATATATTGAGGACTGTAAAGTCTTGTTGAAATTAAACCCTTATTAGGTAATGCCTTTCTTTGTCTTATTTTATTGTTGTTGATTTAAAATCTGTGTTATCTAAAATTAGAAAAGGAACCCCTGCTCTTTTTTCTTTCCATTTACTTGGTAGGTTTTTCTCTATCCCTTTACTTTGAGCCTAGGGTTGTCACTGCATATGAGGTGGATCCTCTGAAGACAGCAAAAAGTTAGGTCTTGTTTCTTTATCCACCTTGCCACTCTGTGCCTTTTAAGTGGAGGATTTAACCTATTTACATTCAAGGTTAATATTGATATGTGCGATTTGATCCTGCTGTGTTGTTAGCTGTTTGATTGTATGGTTGTTTTATAGTGTCAATGGTCTATGTACTTAAGTGTGTTTTCGTGGTGTCCAGTAACAGTGTTTCACTTCCATGTTTAGCACTTCCTTAAGGGCCTCTTGTAAGGCAGGTCTGGGGGCAATGCATTCCCTTAGCATTTGCTTGTCTACAAAGGATCTTATTTCTCCTTCACTTGTGAAGCTTAGTTTGGCTGGATATGAAGTTCTTCGTTGAAACTTCTTTTCTTTAAGAATGCTAAATATAGGACCCCAATCTCTTCTGGCTTAAGGGTTTCTGCTGAAAGGCCCACTGTCAACCTGATGGGGTTCCCTTTGCAGGTGTCCTGCCCCTTTTCTCTAGCTGCTTTTAATATTTTTTCTTTCATATTGATCTTGGAGAATCTATTGACTATGTGATTTTGGATCATTGACTTGTATAGTATCTCACAGGCGTTCTGTGTATTTCCTGAATTCTAATGTTAGCCTCTCTAGTGAGTTTGGGGAATTTTTAAAAAAAATTTTATTTAAGTTTTGGGATACTTGTGAAGAACGTGCAGGTTTGTTACATAGGTACGCATGTGCCACGGTAGTTTGCTGCACCTATCAACCCATCATCTAAGTTTTAGGCCCGACATGCATTAGGTATTTCTCCTAATGCTCTCTCTCCTTTCCTCCCCTGCCCCCCGACATGTCCCAGTGTGTGATGTTCCCCTCCCTGTGTCCATGTGTTCTCATTGTTCAACTCCCATTTATGAGTGAGAATATGCAGTGTTTGGTTTTCTGTTCCTGTGTTAGTTTGCTGAGAATGATGGTTTCCAGCTGCATCCATGTACCTGCAAAGGTCATGAACTCATTCTTTTTCATGACTGCATGATAGTCCATGGTGTATATGTGCCACATTTTCTTTATCCAGTCTATCACTGATGGGCATTTGGGTTGGTTCCATGTCTTTGTTATTGCAAATAGTGCTGCAGCAAACATACGTGTGCATGTGTATTTATAGCAGAATGATTTATATTCCTTTTGGTGTATATCCAGTAATGGGATTGCTGGGTCAAATGGTATTTCTCGTTCTAGATCCTGGAGGAATTGCCACACTGTCTTCCACAACGGTTGAACTAATTTACACTCTCACCAGAGTGTAAACGCTTTCCTATTTCTCCACATCCTCTCCAGCATCTGACGTTTTAATAATCACCATTCTAACTGGCATGAGATGGTGTCTCATTGTGGTATCAAATTTGATGGTATCAAAAAGATTTGCATCAAAATTTCATGATATCAAAAGATTTGCATTTCTCTAATGACCAGTGATGATGAGCTTTTTTTCATGTTTGTTGGCCACATAAATGTCTTCTTTAGAGAAGTGTCTGTGCATATCCTTTGCCTACTTTTTGATGGGATTGCTTTTTCCTTGTAAATTTGTTTAAGTCCCTTGTAGATTCTGGGTATTAGACCTTTGTCAGATGGGTAGTTTGCAAAAATGTTCTCCCATTCTGTATTTTGACTGTTCACTCTGATGATGGTTTCTTTTGCTGTGTAGAAACTCTTTAGTTTGATTAGATCCCACTTGTCAATTTGGGCTTTTGTTGTGATTGCTTTTGGTGTTTTAGTCATGAAGTCTTTGCCCATGCCTATGTCCTGAATGGTATTGCTTAGGTTTTCTTCTAGAGTTTTTACGGTTTGGGGTTTTACATTTAAGTCTTTAATCCATCTTGAGTTAATTTTTGTATAAGGTGTAAGAATTTGCATATGTTGAACCCGCCTTGCATCCCAGGGATGAAGCTGACTTGATTGTGGTGGATAAGTTTTTTGATGTGCTGCTGGATTCTGTTTGCCAGTGTTTTTTTTAAAGGATTTTCTCATCAATCTTCATCAGGGATATTGGCCTGAAATTTTATTTTTTTGTTGTGTCTCTGCGAGGTTTTGGTATCAGGATGATGCTGGCCTCATAAAATAAGTTAGGATTCCCTCTTTTTTGATTGTTTGGAATAGTTTCAGAAGGAATGGTACCAGCTCCTCTTTGTACCTCTGGTAGAATTTGGCTGTGAATGTATCTGGTCCTGGGCTTTTATTTGGTTGGTAGGCTATTAATTACTGCCTCAATTTCAGAACTTGTTATTGGTTTATTCAGGGATTTGACTTTTTCCTGGTTTAGTCTTGGGGGATGTATGTGTCCAGGAATTTATCCATTTCTTCTAGATTTTCTAGTTTATTTGTGTAGAAGTGTTTATAGTATTCTCTGATGATAGTTTGTATTTTTGTGGGATCAGTGGTGATATCCTCTTTATCATTTTTTATTGTGTCTATTTGAAACAATAAAATTTATAGATAAATCCAAGAAGACGAGGAAAAAACAGCATAAAAAAGCTGAATTTCGAAAAATCAGAATGCCTCTTCTCCTCCAAATGATTGCAACTCCTCTCCAGCAAGGGCACAAAACTGGATGGAGAATGACGTTGATGAATTGACAGAAATAGGCTTCAGAAGGTGGGTAATAACAAACAACTCTGAGCTAACGGAGCATGTTCTAACTCAATGCAAGGAAGCTAAGACCCTTGATAAAAGGTTACAGGAACTGCCAACTAGAATAGCCAGTTTAGAGAGGAACATAAATGACCTGATATAGCTGAAAAACACAGCACAAGAACTTTGTGAAGCATACACAAATATCAATAGCCAAATTGATCAAGCAGAAGAAAGGATATCAGAAATCGAAGATCAACTTACTGAAATAGGCATGAAGACAAGATTAGACAAAGAACAATGAAAAGAAATGAACAAAGCCTCCAAGAAATATGGGACAATATGAAAAGACTAAACCTGCTATTGATTGGGGTCCCTGAAAGTGACAGGGAGAATGGAACCGAGTTGGAAAACACACTTCAAGATATTATCCAGGAGAACTTCCCCAACCTAGCAAGACAGGCCAACATTCAAACTCAGGAAATACAGAGAACACCACTAGGATAATCCTCAAGAAGTGCAACACCAAGACACATAATCATCAGATTCTCCAAGGTTGAAACTAAGGAAAAAATGTTAAGGGAAGCCAGAAAGAAAGGTCAAGTTACCTACAAAGGGAAGCCCATCAGACTAATAGCAGATCTCTCTGCAGAAATCCTGCAAGCCAGAAGAGAGTGGAGGCCAATATTCAACACTCTTAAGGAAAAGAATTTTCAACCCAAAATTTAATAGTCAGCCAAACTAAGCTTCATAAGCCAATGAGAAATAAAATCCTTTACAGACAAGCAAATGCTGAAAGATTTTGTCACCACCAGGCCTGCCTTACAAGAGCTCCTGAAGGAAGCGTTAAATATAGAAAGGATAAACTAGTACCAGCCACTGCAAAAACACACCAAAATATAAAAACCAATGACACTATGAAGAAACTGCATCAACTAATGTGCAAAATAACCAGCTTACATCATAATAACAGGATCAAATTCACACATAACAATATTAACTTAAATGTAAATGAGCTAAATGCAACAATTAAAAGACACAGAGTGGCAAACTGGATAAAGAATCAAGACCCATCAGTGTGCTGTATTCAGGAGACCCATTTCACAGGCAAAGACACACATACGTTCAAAATAAAGGGATGGAGGAATATTTACCAAGCAAATGGAAAGAAAAAAAAAGCAGGGGTTGCAATCCTAGTCTCTGATAAAACAGACTTTAAACCAACCAAAATTAAAAAAGACAAAGAAGGGCATTACATAATGGTAAAAGGATCAATGCAACAAGAAGAGCTAACTATCCTAAATATATATGCACCCAATACAGGAGCACCCAGATTCATAAAACAAGTTCCTGAAGACCTATAAAGAGACTCTTAGACCCCCACACAGTAATAGTGGGAGACTTTAACACCCCACTGTCAATATTAGACAGACAATGAGACAGAAAATTAACAAGAATATTCAGGACTTGAACTCAGATCTGGACCAAGCAGAACTAATAGACATCTGCAGAAGTCTCCACCCCAAATCAACAGAGTATACATTCTTCTCAGTGGCACACAGCGTGTTTTCTAAAATTGACCACATAATTGGAAGTAAAATACTCCTCAGCAAATGCAAAAGAACGGAAATCATAACACAGTCTCTCAGACCACAGTGCAATCAAATTAGAACTCAGAATTAAGAAACTCACCCAAAACGGCACAACTACGTGGAAATTGAACAATCTGCTCCTGAATGACTACTGGGTAAATAATTAAATTACGGGAGAAATAAAGAAGTTCTTTGAAACCAATGAGAACAAAGAGACAAGCTACCAGAATCTCTGGGACACAGCTAAAGCAGTATTAAGAGGGAAATTTATAGCAGTAAGTGCCCACAACAGGAAGCTGGAAAGACCTAAAATTGACACCCTAACATCACAATTAAAAGAACTAGAGAGGCAAGAGCAAACAAATTCAAAAGCTAGCAAAAGACAAGAAATAACTAAGATCAGATCAGAACTGAAGGAAATAGAGACATGAAAAACCCTTCAAAAAATCAATTATTCCAGGAGCTGATTTTTTGAAAAGATTAACAAAATAGATTAACAAAATAGATGGACCACTAGCTAGACTAATAAAGAAGAAAAGAGAGAAAAATCAAATAGACACAATAAAAAAAATGATGATCTTTAATCTTTGAGGCTGATGACCTTTGGATGGGGTTTCTGTGTGCAGCTTCTTTTTGTTGATGTTGATGTTATTGCTTTCTGTTTGTTAGTTTTTCTCTTCTAGCAGACCCCTCTTCTGCAGGTCTCCTGCAGTTTGCTTCTACTCCCGACCCTGGTTGTCTGGATATCACCAGCGGAGGCTGCAGAACAGCGAAGATTGCTGCCTGCTCCTTCCTCTGGAAGCTTCGTCCCAGAGGGGCACCAGTCTGATACCAGCCAGAGCTCTCCTGTATGTGGTGTCTGTCGGCCCCTACTGGGAAGTGTCTCCCAGTCAGAATACACAGGGGTCAGGGACCCACTCAAGGAGGCAGTCTCTCCTTTAGTAGAGCTTGAGCACTGTGCTGGGAGAATCCTCCTTGTCAGGATCTGCTGCTGTCATCAGAGCTGGCAGGCAGGAATGTTTAAGTCCACTGAAGCTGCGCCCCTGACAGCCGCCCCTTCCCTGGGAGCTCTGTCCCAGGCAGATGGGAGTTTTATCAATAACCTCCTGGCTGGGGCTGCTGTCTTTCTTTCAGAGATGCCCTGCCCAGTGAAGAGGAATCAAGAGAAGCAGTCTGGCCATAGCTGCTTTGCCGTGCTGTGGTGAGTTCCACAGTCCAAACTTCCTGGCCTCCTTAGCGCTGTCAGGGGAAAGCTGCCTACTCAAGTCTCAGTAATGGTGGATGCCCCTCCCTCTACCAAGCCAGGTCAACTTCAGACTGCTGTGCTGGCAGCGAGAATTTCAAGCCAGTGATTCTTAGCTTGCTGGGGTCTGTGGGGGTGGGACCTGCTGAGCAAGACCACTTGGCTTCCTGGCTTCAGGCCCCTTTCTAGGGGAGTGAATGGTTCTGTCTCGCTGGGGTTCCAGGCATCACTGGAGTATGGAAAAAACAAAACAAGACAAAACAAAAAAACTACAGCTAGCTCTGTGTCTGCCCAAACAATCATCCAGTTTTGTGCTTGAAACCCAGGGAGCTGGTGGTGTAAGCACATGAGGGAATCTCCTATTCTGTGGATTGCAAAAACCGTGGGAAATGCACAGTACCTGGGCCAGAGAGCACAGTCCCTCATGGCTTCCCTTGGCTGGGGGAGGGAGGTCCCCGGCTGCTTGCACTTCCTGGGTGAGGCAATGCCCCACCCTGATTCTGCTTGCCCTCTGTGGGCTGTACCCACTGCCTAAACAGTCTCAATGAGATGAAGTGGGTACCTCAGTTGGAAATGCAGAAATCACCCACCTTCTGTGCTGGTCTCACTAGGAGCTGCAAACTGGAGCTGTTCCTATTCAGCCATCTTGCCAGATCTCTCTATTATCTTTTATAGGAAAAAACTTTCTGAAGATGACATCAGACTCAAGAAACCAAGTAGGAAAAGACTGATAAATGTGAAGATGTAGAAATCAAGATCCTTTACTCAGAAAAAGAAAAGTACAATACAAAAATATAAAAAATAATTTGAGCAAAATATTTGTGATACATGATGAACAATGATTAAGTGTTCCTAGTGAACAAAGAAGTCATAAATCTGAAACAATCAACAGCAGTAAAAAACTGGGTAAGCATCTCACAGAAAAAAGAAATACTAAGAACAAATAAACACATGAAAAGATGCACAACCTCAATCTCATTCCTCATTCTGAGGAAATGAAAAACAGAACTAATGGCTGAGTACAAGATTTAAAAAATTGGTGATACCCAGTGTTGGTAAGGATGTGGACAGTCACTCCCATGGATCATTCATTGGAAAATATATCAGAGTAATCTTTTTGGAGAACAATTTTGCAATATCTACACTTAGTAATTTATTGTACTCACAAAAGTACATGAAGGTGTATTATGGTTTGAGTGTATGGAGGCTGTAGAGCCCTCGGAGGATGGAGCCAGATGCCAGGGATCAGATAATAGCTCAGCAACTTCCGAGGTATGTGACTGTGGCAAGCTAAGAGCCTTACCTGGGAAGTGGAGATAAGTATGTTTTTACCTCAAAATGCTGGTGTGAGGATTTGATATATTTATACACTTCAGAGAAATGCTTGGCAGAGATAGCAGTCATTGGAACATTAATCTAAAGAAAACATCCAACTGCTCACCGGTAGAATGCTAAGAAGGAAGAGCTTGGCCTCATAGCTGGATGGCTTTCCCTGAAAGTGAATGAAGCAAACCTCTCTCTGACCGGGAGACTGAAATCTTTACTTCATTAAGTCCTGGGGCGTCTCATGTTCCAGGATAGCATCACTTTCCATGTTGCTTCCTTTTTCATGTGTAAGAATTTTAGCCAGCTGAGAGCAAGGCAAGCGACCATTTCAAAGACAGGCATTTTACTAGATGGTGGCCACTGAAGGCTTGATTCCTGTGCTCTTTTCTGGTACTTTTTGTCTTAAAGCAGAATTTCTCAACAGTGGCACTATTGACATTTTGGGCTGGATAATTCTTTGTTGTGGGGGGGCTGTGCTGTCCATTGTAGGATGTTTAGCAGCATTCCTGATCTTGATCCACTAAATGCTCCCAAGTTCTGACAACCAAAAGTGTTTTCAGACATTGTCAAATGTCCCTTGGGAGTGAAATCACCCTTGGTTGAGGATCACTGGGTTTTAGAGGTTTGGAATGGAAAAAAAAAATGATTCTCCCATTGGAAGCAGAGACCGTAGTTCAGATTATGAACCAGTTAGATGATTTCCCTTCTTCAGCATGAATTCAGACTGCATTACCTTTGAAAATTAATGTTTGGGGTGTGTGTGTGTGAGCATATTAGAGCTAACAGTTATCCACTGGGCCCTAGGATGAATAAGGAAGCATAGCTTCATCCTTATTCTCGACAAAGTCCTTGAGAGGGTCCAGATGTGCAGTGCCTATGTTCCATCACACTTTCACGCTTCTGAATTCCACTTAAAAAAACTGACTTATTGGCCAGGCGCGGTGGCTCACACCTGTAATCCCAGCACTCTGGGAGGCCAAGGTGGGCAGATCACAAAGTCAGGAGTTCGAGACCAGCCTGGCTAATATGGTGAAACCCCATCTCTACTAAAAATACAAAAATTAGCTGGGTGCGGTGGTAATCCCAGCTACTCGGGAGGCTGAGGCAGGAGAATCGCTTGAACCCAGGAGGCAGAGGTTGCAGTCAGCCGAGATCGCATCACTGCACTCTAGCCTGGGTGATGGAGCAAGACTCCATCTAAAAAAAAATGGACTGATTAATTACTTTTGAATTAGCAATATATTCACATGGTTCAAGATTTAAGCAATATGAATGAGTGTAGAATGAAAAGTTTCTCTCCAATCCCTGTCTCCAGACATCTGGGTCCTGTCCATGAGAAAGCCACATGAACAGTCTCTTTGTTTATCCTTCCAAATATATTTTTTACATATGCAAATATGTATATTTGTATTTATAAAATATTTGCATATTTCCCTTGTATATTTATATATTTCCCTTTCTCATCCCCTCCTTTTTTTTTTTTTAACAAAAACAGGTCATACACTGAACATATGTGTGTTCACCTAGACTCTTCTATGTACATATGTTATCCCTTCACCACTGCTGCTTCTCTAAGAGAACTCCGATTTTGTGCAGTTCTTTAGCACCACACCCTTTCCCCTACCTACCTACCCACAAACGCACTTCATGGAATCCATGTGACTCAGGGGAAGTGGATTCCACTCCCAGATCTGGGAGTAGGTGCTCAAAGGGTGACTCATTCCCTTTGCCAGAGGTCAGTTCAGAAAGGGGCATGAAATCCAACTCAGGCCAATGGACATGCTGAGAAGTTTGCTGGGCTTTCCAGGGAATTTTTTTTTTCTCCTGACAGAGCTGTGGAAGAAGTCTCTTTTGCCTCCTCTGGACACCACTACAGGGGGAAGTAAAGATGGGGCAGATACTTGAGGAATGGCCTGGAAGAAACTGGAGCACTTGGATTAAGCCAATCCTGAAGCCTGCTCGACTGCTGTCCTTTCAGGCAGAGGAAGGATGGGTGATGTCACTTTTAGCAGTCTAGGGTGAGGTCACAAGTCAGTGAAGCCATTTCAAATCCAAGTCTGGTGTGGCTTGAAGGCTTTTGGTTTACAACAGTAAAATCAATTCTCTGATGTGTAGCATTTTACAGTACAAACAGTGCTCCCACATTCAGGTTTCATTGAGAGTAACTATGCCAAGCAGGGCCTCTGTGCCCACTGCACAGATGAGGAAAAGAAGACATGGAGGGGAAAGTCTTGTTTAAGGACACATAACCCCAAGTTTGTTTCTGTTACCGAAATACCGCGAGTTTGGTCTGGGTCCTGGGGCTTGCGGTACAGAAAGCCAATGATGGAGATGGTGAGAATTGCCAAGGAAGAAGGCTTTAATCGGGTTCTGCAGCAGAGGAGATGGGAGCTCAGTCTCAAATGCATCTCCCTGACTAACTAAAACTAGGGGTTCATATAGCAGGGAAGAAATGTAACCGTGTGAAAGAAAACGGGAACTAGGGAGGGGCAAGGAAGCAATCATGGCGAATGAAGGGTCCTACATCTTATTGTCGGATGTGACGGTCTGGTGAATTTCAGTTCTTGAGAGGTCTGAAGGTCCTTTCCTGAAGAAAGAACTCAGATAAAACAAATATAAGTTTCAAGCTTTAAGACTAGAAGGGTGAATTTCTATGTTTATCAAAAGAAAAAAAAACTGTCTATGGGACAATTGGATTGGTTTTATTTAAATATCAAGGTTATTTTCTCCCAAACTACGGGACACTCTGGCTGGAGGCATTCATGCCCACAGATGCATGCCAAGTGCTGATGCTACCCTCAGCAGCAGCAGGACCAGGAAGCTCTGGGAGGTCAGGACACAGGAGAGAGGCAGGAAGAGTGCCCACATGATCCACTGTGGTGGCCGTGACTGCCACAGCCATATGACTGCCAACTGTGCCAGGTCCTTTTAGCACGTCCTCAAGAGTCAGTGCCTCAGAGCAAGTGGGCTGATCTCTGGACTACACTGGGGAAGAGAGAAAAGGAGGTGCTCCCTGTTGCCCAATGGAAGATTCCTCAAGATAGAGATTGAGCTGCTGTTCTAGGGCACCTCAAGGGCAAATGTCCCCACCGTCTCTAAGGCTCCAGCCAGCTCCAAACCCTCTGGGTGGTAAATAGACAGAATCCCCTTTAGTGATCTCCCCTCACTGGCAATGTTTTCTTTCTCTTTTTTCTTATAATAGTTCAGTTGATCAAAAAAGAACTCAATCTCAAAGGTGAGAGGAGAGTTGATGACGGGGTCAGGGATTGACCTCAATCGAAAGTTGAGAAGAAAAGCACGTGTGACGAACAACATCCTTGGTTTAGAATTTACTTACAAAGCTTCAGCTGAGCTTATGAATGTGTCATTTGGATATTTGCTGGGCTTTGCACACACCCCTCCAGTTTCTACACAGGGCCAGGCACACCACAATGGTGTGGTTGCATTTTCTTTTTAATCTTAGGTTCATTTTTTTTAGATCCTAAAACACAAAATGGGATTTGGGAAGTGTGAATTTACTTGAACCAAACTGAAAAAAGGTTTTCTCAACCTCTGCAACATGAAGCTGCAGAATTCACAACAGTTTTAATTATAACACACTAAATAGATACAATAAGCAGCTCTTTGCTCTGACGTTGAAATCTCTACCTATTTTTATCTCTAGGCAAATAACAGGCGGCTGGGGAAAGTTACTACATTGTGAGTGGGTTATTGAATCTCCGAGCATCAACAACCTCTATGTCATTACATTGCACTGTATACTAAAGAAAATCATTGTATCCAGGCTGGGCATAGTGGCTCACGCCTGTAATCACAGCACTTTGGGAGACTGAGGCGGGCAGATCACCTGAGGTCACGAGTTCAAGACCACCCTGGCCAACATGGTGAAACCCTGTCTCTACTGAAAAAAAAAAAACAAAACACAAAAATTAGCCAGGCATGGTGGTGCACACCTGTAATCCCAGCTACTCCAGAGGCTGAGACAGGAGAATTGCTTGAACCTGGGAGGTGGAGGTTGCAGTGAGCTGAGATCGTGCCATTGCAGTCCAGCCTGGGCAACAAGAACGAAACTCCATCTCAAAAAGAAAGAAAGAAAAAACAAAAACAAAAACAAAAAACAAAGAAAATCATTGTATTCAAAGATACAAGATGAGCAAAAATATTTCAAGATTTCTTAGAAGAAATTTGCTTCCCACAGGCAAAGGAAAACTAAGCACTTTAAAACTACTGCTGTAAAGTAACTTTAAAGCATAATTCTCCCCTTGAGTTTCAGGAAACCCCTGGAAAGAGGGGCAAGACTTTCCCTTTCTCACCTCACCATGACCTCCAGGGCCTTGGAGATCAGGCTTTGAAAATGAAGGTCACTGTAATTACTACTACAACCCAGATCTGGAGGATGGTGGAGAACTTTGAACAGAGCCCACCGGAATTTGCTGGCTGGGGTCCCGGTGGGCTGCAGCGTCAGGGAAGGCCTTGGGGTTGCTGCTCCACCTGCCTGCTCATGGCCTCACTTCTTTGCTCCTCCCCTAGAAGATTCTATCAGAATTGCTTTGTGCCCAGGAATGGGCCTATGATGAAGACTCTGGCTCAATTCTTCCTCTGTACTTTGGGATTGCATCATGGAACCCAATATCCTGAACCAGCATAAGAAAGGGAGGGGAAAGTGGATGAACATCTGATGCAAGAAGAAAACAGACACTCATATTTTCACTCAATTTTCAAAGCAATCCACACTACAGATGAGGAAACTGAGATTTATGGAAGTGAAGAGACTTGCTGAAGACCACAATTTGGTGGCTGAAGCTGGTTTGAATTTTATTCCAACACAAATCGTTTTTTATTTTAGACAGGGTCTCACTCTATTCCCCACTGCTGGAGTGCAGTGGCGTGATCGTGGCTCACTAAAACCTCTGCCTCCAGGGCTCAAGCCATCTTCCCACCTCAGCCTCCTAAGTAGCTGGAACCACAGGCGTGCAACACCACACCTGGTTAATTTTTGTATTTCTTGTAGAGATGAAGCTTTTCCATGTTGCCCAGGCTGATTGTGAACTCCCGAGCTCAAGTGATCCACCTGCCTTGGCCTCCCAAAGTGCTGGGATGACAGGTGTGAGCCACTGCACCTGGCCTCAAATCTTTTTATTGTATTTTATTTTTTATTTTTGTCGGTACATAGTAGGTGTATATATTTATGTGGTACATGAGATATTCTGATACAGGCATGCAATCCATGATAATCACATCAGGGCACATGGCATAGCCACTATCTCAAGCATTTATCATTTCTTTATGGTACAAAAATTCCAATTACACTACTTTAGATATTTTTATATGTACAATAAATGATTGTTAACTGTAGTCACCCTGTTGTGCTATCAAATATGAGATATCAAAAAAAAAACTATATTTTTGTAGCTATTAACCATGCTCCCTCTCCTCCTTCCCAGCCTCTGGTAACCATCATTCTACTATCCCCATGAATTTAATTGTCTTCATTTTTAGCTCCCACAAATGAGCGAGAGCAGGTCAAGTTTGTCTTTCTGTGCCTGGCTTGTTTCATTTAACATAATGACCTCCAGTTCCATCCATGTTGTTGCAAATGACGAGATCTCGTTCTTTTTCATGGCTGAATAGTACTCCATTGTGTACGTGTACCACATTTTCTTTATCCATTTGTCTGTTGATGGACACTTAGGTTGCTTCCAAATCTTGGCTACTGTGAATAACACTTCAATAAATGAGAATGCAGATATCTCTTCAATATACTGATTTCCTTTCTTTTGGGTATATACTAGCAGTGGGATTGCTGGATCATATGGTAGCTCTGTTTTTAGCTTTTTTGAGGAACCTCCATAGTTTTCTCCATGGTGGCTGTACTAATTTACATTCCCACCAACTAACTCAAATCTGTAAATTATACCATGAGGATGTCTAAATCAAGGGGGTGATTTTTGCAGTTTCTACAAGAAAATCATTGAGTAGTTCACCTAACTTGATTGGCAAATTCAGTCAAATGACTGTACAAGAAGCTTTATATAAATGTAATCTCATGTTAGACATTTAAACCATGTGTTACCACAATTATTAAATCACTTAAATATGTTTGAGAACTAAATAGGATATTTCTTCATGATATATGCTTTAAAAATTTTTAATTGTGGTAAAATACACATGACATAACTTTACCATTTTAACCATTTTAAGTGTACAGTTCTCTAGTGCTAAGTATATCCACATTAATGTGTAACCAATCTCTAGGACTTATCTCATAAAACTGTAACCAATCTCTAGGACTTATCTCATAAAACTGAAACTATACCTATTAAACAACAACCCCTCGTTTTACCTTCTCCCCAGCTTCTGGCAAACACAATTCTGCCTTCTGTTTCTATAGCTGACTACCCTAGAGAGGTCATATGAATGGGATCATTCAGTATTTGTCCTTTTGGATTGGCGTATTTCACTTAGCATAATGTCCTTAAGGGTCATCCATGTGGTAGCATGTGTCAGAATTGTCCTCCTTTTTAAGGCTAAATAATATTCCATTGTATACACAGACCACATTGTGCTTATCCATTCTTCTGTTGATAGACATGTGAGTTGTTGCCATCTTTTGGCCATTGTGAACATTGCTGCTATGAACATGATTGTACAAATATTTCTTTGTGATCTTTTCAGTTCTTTGGATATATACCCAGAAGTGGAGTTGTTGTATCATATGGTAATTCTCTATTTAATTTATTAAGGAGCTGCCATAGCGTTATTCAAAACTGCTGCACCATTTTACATTGCCAACAACAGGGCACACAAATTTGAATTTCTTTGCATTCTCACCGATACTTGTTATTTTCTGGGTTTTTTTGCAGCAGCTATTCTAACGGGCATGAGGTGGTATTTCATGGTGGTTTTAATTTGCATTTCTTTACTGATCAGTGATGTTGAGCATCTTTGACTATGCTTGTTGCACACTTATATACATTATTTGGATATCTGTCTATTCAAGTCCACTGCCCATTTCTAAACTGGGTTATCTTTTTGTTGTTGTTGAGTTGTAGGAGGTGATATATTCTGGATACTAACCCCTTGTCAGATTTGTGATTTGCAAATATCTCCCATCCCATAGGTTGCCTTTTCATTCTGTTGACTGTGTCCTTTGACGGACAAAAGTTTTTAATTTTGATATAATTTACCTATTTTTACTTTTGTTGTCTGTGCTTTTGGTGGCATAGCCAAGAAATCATTGCCAAACTCAGTATCATGAAGATTTTCCTCTGTATTTTCTTCTCAGGCTTATATAGTTTTGGCTCTTACATTTGGGTCTTTGATCCATTTTGTGTTAATTTTTGTATATAGTATAAAGAAAGCATCCAATTCATTATTTTTTGCGTGTGGCTGTCCAGTTTTCCTAGCATCATTTGTGGAAAAGACTGTTCTCCCCCTTTGAATGATCTTGGCACTCTTGCTGAAAATCATTTAACCATATATGGGAGGGATTATTTCTGGGCTCTGTATTCAGTTCCATTGATTTACATGTGTGTCTTTATGCCTTAAAGGTACTATAGCTTTGTAATAAATTTGGAAATAAAGAAATGTGAGAACTCCAGCTTTGTTATTCTTTTTCAAGACTGTTTTGGCTATTCAAGATCCTTTGAAATACCATATGAATTTTAGGATCAATTTTTTTTTTTTAATTTCTGTGAAAGCACCCGTGAGATTTTTGACAAGAATTGCACTAAATGTGTAGATTGCTCTGGATAGTATGGACATCTTAACTATATTAAGTCCTTAAAATATATGAACATGTACTGTATTTCCATTTGTTTGTATCTTCTTTAATTTCTTTCAGAAACACTTCATAGTTTTCAGAGTACAGGTCTTTTGCCTCTTGGTTAATTCTGAGTATTTTATTATTTTTGATTCTATTAGAAATGGAATTATTTTCTTAATTTCCTTTTCCGACTGTTCGTTTTAGTGTATGGAAATGCAACTGATTTTTATATGTTGATTTTATATTTTGTATATTCTGCATCTTTGCTGAATTTGTTTATTCGTTCTAATAGTTTGTGGAATCTTTAGGGGTTTCTACATATAAGATCATGTCCAAGAACAGACATAATTTTACTGCTTCCTTTCTGGTTTGGATGCCTCTATGATGCTTTTTTTTTTTTTTTTTTTTTTTGACAGGGTCCCACTCTGTCACCTGATTAGAGTGCAGTGGCTCAAACAAGGCTCACTTCAGCTTTGACCTTCTGGCCTCAAGTGGTCCTCCCGCCTCAGCCTCCCAAGTAGCTGGGGCTACAGGTGCATGCCACCATGTCCAGTTAATTTTTAATTTTTTTTTTATAGAGATGGGGTCTTGCTATGTTGCACAGGCTGGTCTTGAACTCCTGGGCTCAAGCGATCTCCCTGCCTTGGCTTCCCAAAGTGTTGGGATTACAGGCTAAGCCACCGTGTCTGGCCTATGATGCATTTTGAATGAAAGAAAAACAGACACCGTTATTTTGCATCACAAAATGTAAAACGGAAGAGATTTCACAGCCAATCAAATGGGAATTTAGAATTGGATCCTCCTGCACTTTCCCCCACACTTCTTTCAAAACCGCCTTCCTCTGCAAGGCTTCCACCTCACCTCTGAGCACCCACAACCTGAGCTCTGAGCACCCACCCCTCACCTCTGAGCACTGTGGCCCATCTGGATGTAGCTCCTGCATGGTCAGGGTGGGGACATCTCTGAGGAAGAGGCATTGTCTTCCATGGAGTTACCTAAAAAAACTGGGGCATGTTCTCATAACTGCCTTCACTTAGTCTAAAGATGCAGCAATTCAACAAAAATACATGTAAACCTCAAAACTGGGCTTGGAGTTTTAAAGATCAATGGATTCTATTGTCTATTGTCTGAATAGTTTGGGGGTTTCCTAGCTCATTTTTTTTTCTTTTATGGTATAGACACCTGAAGGCCGTTTGCTCAGTAGTCCTCACTGCGTGGCTGACTTCCTCTGCAGACGCCCGGCTGAAGGTCGGGTTCTGGCCTCTCTGTTTACACCCTTTTGGACTCGAGGCTTGCCTGTATTTTGGTTCCCTGAAACGTGGACTCCGGATCTGGGTGCTAACCAATTCCCTTCCTTTCTGGGCTGGGGTCCTCAGACCTCACTGTAATGAGAGATTGTGACCTCTTTTCTCATGTCTCAGGCAGGCTCTGACGCCTTTTCTGGTTGAGGACCGTGTTGAACCAGGTGAAGTTACCATTTTTGTTGGCCGTTCTTGTCCTGCAAAACTGACAATTTCATATCCTTAAATTTAACACCTTTGGCCTAGAAACTACCTATTGTTGTCCAACAGAGGAAACAACGTTACTTCCTGAAAGCATTTGTCTGAGCAAAACAGTATTTGTTTTATCCACATTTCCCCTTCATTCACTTGTATCATTCAGGGACTTGCAGGGCTCAGTCACCTGTGTGACGCCCTCGCATGTATGGCTCCAATCCCATCTTCACGGCACGGAGAACTAAATTCTCTCCCACCTTCCCGTGGAGAGCCCTCCGTCCTCGTTGTCACTGGTTCCCTTCCTCTGGATCCCTCCACCTCAATTATGTTTCTCTGAGGGTGCAATGACAAGAATAAAATGAAATGCTGTTCTTGTTCAGTTAAGTAATAAATTGCTGTTTCTTCCATTTTCTCTTTGACTAAAGACGTATCAGCTTTATTATTATTTTTAAAATAGAGATAGTGTCTCAATATGTTGTCCAGACTGGCCTTGAACTCCTGAGTTCCAGTGATCCTCTCACCTTGGCCTTCCAAAGTGCTAGGATGACAGGCATGAGCCACCACGCCTGGTAAAAGATGTATTAGCTTTAAACAAGGTTAAAATTTCTTCTCAGTTGTGTAAAAATCACAAAAGAATGCAACATGTCCTCTAGGTGTTAGCCTGTGTGGAGTTGAAAAAATAGCGGAGTCCTTTGTTCACTGTCTTAGAAGTCTTTGGGATTTCTGTTGATCAATCCATTTCTTCTCGATAATGAACTTGCACAAACAGTTTGCCATGATGACAGGGCCTCTGCACATGATGTGAGGATGTTGACCCCCTTTCCTCCCCCAAGCCAGTGCCGGCCCAACTCATAAAAGCTCAAAGACCCAGTGAGACCAGCCTCAGTCAGATCAGCCCATCCATGAGTGGGGGTTGTTGTTACATATATTTATGCTCCATCTCACTGCCAAAGAGGGATTTGGGGTGGATTATAGAAATGCATACAACAGGGGCCAGGCGCGGTGACTCACACCTATAATCCCAGCACTTTGGGAGAGCAAGGTGGGCAGATCACGAGGTTAGGAGATCGAGACCATCGTGGCTAACATGGTGAAACCCCGTCTCTACTAAAAATACAAAAATTAGCTGGGTGTGGTGGCGTGTGCCTGCAATCCCAACTACTGGGGAGGCTGAGGCAGGAGAATTGCTTGAACCTGGGAGGTAGAGGTTGCAGTGAGCCGAGATCATGCCACAGCAGTCCAGCCTAGTGACAGAGTGAAACTCTGTCTCAAAAAAAAAAAAAAAAAGAAAAGAAAAGAAAAGAAAGAAAGAAATGCATACAACAGAATAAAAATAAAATAAGAAAAGACTTGGAGGAAGAAGAGGAAAATTAAGGTAAGGAATTAAGATGAAGTCATTTTTTTCTTTTTGCCTATTCATATTTTGAGTTTCTCTTTTCTTACTGATTTGTAGGAGTTACTTGTATATTCTAGATCTGTGCTAATACGTTAGCCACTAGTCCCATGTGGCTATTGAAATTAATTAGTCTGGGCGTGGTGGCTCACACCTATAATCCCAGCACTTTGGGAGGCCAAGGTAGGCGGATCGCTTGAGCTCAGGAGTTCACGACCAGCCTGGGAAACATGGCAAGACCCCATCTCTACTAAAAATACAAAAATTAGCCAGGTGTGGTGGCACACCTGTAATTCCAGGTACTCAGGAGTCTGAGGTGGGAGAATCACCTGAGCTCAGGAGGTCAAGGCTGCACTGAGCTGTGATTGCACCACTGCACTCCAGCCTGGGTGACAAAGACCCTATCTAAAAAAATAAAAATAAAAAAATAGTAATTAAAGTTAAATAGAATTAAAAATTCAGCTCCTCAGTCACCCTCCTCACATTTCAAGTGCACAGTAGCTACAACTATCCAGTGGCCCACATAGACTGACACCATTTCCATCATCACAGCCAATTCTCTTGGATAGTGCTGGCCTGTGTATTAATCCCTTGTCAATTTTACTCACTTCAAATATCTTCTTCCAGAAAATTATTTTCTGCTAACTTTGATTAAGATGGCTTCACTGAATAGAAACGTTTAGTTTTTTTTTGAGACAGGATCTTGCTCTGTTGCCCAGGCTGTAGTCCAGGCTGTAGTGCAGTGGTGCGACCATAGCTTACTATAACCTTGAATTCCTGGGCTCAAGCAATCCTCCTGCCTACCAAGTAGCTAGAACTATAGGCAAGCACCACAATGCCTGGTCAATTTAAAAATTTTGTAGAGATGGTGTTTCTCTGTGTTGCCCATCTTCCTACCTCAGCCTCCCAGAATGCAGGGATTACAGGCGTGAGCTGTTGCACTTGACCATATGTTATGATTCGGATTTGTGTGCCTGTCCAAATCTCATGTCAAATTGGAGGAAGGCTCTGGTAGGAGGTGATTGGATTATGGAAACATATTTCCTCCTTGCTATTCTAGGGATAGTGAGGGAGTTCTCATGAGATCTGATGGTTTAAAAGTGTGTGGCACTTTCCCCTTTGCTGTCTCTCTCCTTCACCATGGCAAGACGTGCCTGCTTCCCCTTCGCTTTCCACCATGATTGTGAATTTCCTAAGGCCTCTGAGCTATGCTTCCTGTACAGCCTATAGTACTATAAGTCAATTAAATCTCTTTTCTTCATAAATTACCTAGCCTCAGTTCTTTATAGCAGTG
Organism: Papio anubis; assembly: GCF_008728515.1. Lineage (NCBI taxonomy): Eukaryota > Metazoa > Chordata > Mammalia > Primates > Cercopithecidae > Papio > Papio anubis. The sequence continues at coordinate 155,523,148 of NC_044982.1, forward strand.
TGACAATGGACTAATACATCATAAATGTTTAGTTTTTATATGGTTGTGTTCTTCATATTTTGCCCTGTAATATGTACATTTGGAGTCTTGTTTAAGAAATCTCTTCCCTAAGGTCTCAGAGACATTTCCCCTCACCTTTTGGTATCTGGGTTGTGGATTTACTTTTCCCATATGTGGGTAGTGAATCCAATAGGACTTTGCCTTTGTTGCACAGTGTGAGGTAGGGATCCAGCTCTATACTTTCCATCTAGTGACGGGGTTTCCTCATCATTGCTGTTAACAGATTCATCTACACATCCATCGTCTCCCCACAGGTCTTGTGTGCCACTGCTTTCCTGTGCCCGTCCAAGGTCCATGAGGGCAATTTTGGGCTCTTGAAGGCTGCATCCATCTCTTCATGTTTCCTCAGCCAGGACCAAATTGTCTTTTCACTGACTTTGTGCAATGACTTCATGCAGGGAGAGTGCTCTATTCTTCCTCATTCTTGTGTTGCCAAATGTTCATAGCTCTTCTGGGACCTTGCTCATCTAGATGCACTTTAAAATCCATCTTTTTGGGTTTCTCAAAATGTGTATAGAAAATCAGCAGTCGCTCACTAATGAAATATTCTCCTTTAAGTGAAAAATAATATATGTGCTGGGAAGCTCTGTGATCTACTTTAAACCTAGGAATGAAGCTCCAAGTGTTAACGGTGATTTAAAATCCATTCCACTGAGTTTTGGTTAGTCTGGGGCATCAGTAAATGCTCATTTCCAAAAGTACTTTGCCTTTGAAGGCTACTAATGCATGCAGTGTGTTGCCATGGCAACGGTTACTTTTAGTTAGTACTTTTTATAGATTAAAGTGTTACACCCTGGAGTCTATTCATGTAAATGCATAAATCTTAAGACAGTATGGTACTTCATTTAATGTAGATATTTAATGGAACAGAGTCAGACTTAACTGACCAGAAATGGAAAATTTTCAACACTTATATTTGATACAGACATGCAGCGTTACCAAAAATATAACATTTCCATTACTTTTTTTTTATAAAATATAAATTAACCTTGCTCTCCATTTAACTTGGTCAATATTTAATAAATTGTGGTTGAAATGTATGTGTCTTTCAGAAATTTGCACATATCACTTTGTTTTCTACCCTAGAGTAAAATCCCCAATTATTGTGGGGATTCAGAAGACTTGGAGAACAAGGTGTTTCACAGTCAAATGGAGGAGAAGTCAGTGGAGCCCTGGGTAGGAAAGAGTATATGGGCCTGGGTTTGCATATTGGCAGTGACTTTTATTAGCTGTGTGGCCTTGAACTTCAGTTTCCCCAGTCATAAAATGGAGATCATCACACCTACTTTGCACAGCAGTTGTGAAGATTAACTGTATCTTCAGTAAGTGATATCTATGATTAAAAAATGACTAGATAATGATTTCAAGTCAATATTTAAGACAGAAAGAGAGGGTGGAAATATCAAGTACAAAAGTGCTGAGGAAAGTCAACAGTCAATGATCCTGGTGGATGGGAGGTCTCAGAGACAGGGGAACTGGGCACAGCTTCCACGTACATGAGAGGAGAAGGACACGGGGCAGAGATCAGCGGGGCAGTGGGCATGGAAGCAGGACCATGGGCTGGCTGGGTGAGGCTTGATCAGGAAAGACAAAGGGGTGGCGTTAGGAGCCCCCAAGGGTGGGTGAGAGCTCTGTGCCTTACACAAAAAGTGACCCTAAACAGTGCCTTATACAGAAGTGACAAAAAGTGTTTTATAAGGGAGATTTGGCAAACAAAGGGGCACATGGAGACAAGCATGAGGGCTAGATGTGCCCCTGGCCTGAGGACAGCAAGGCCTGAACTTAGGAGGGGTGTGGAGAGTGAGATGAAGATGAGAATCTCACAGTCACAAGGAAGACAACAGAGGAATTAGCTCTACTGGAAACAGAAGGAATGGGAAGAGCCAAAGTGGTCTCCGAAGCTTTGATCTCTTCTGATGAACAACTGTTTAAAGCAACAATAATGACAATAACAAAACAGTCATCCTTTGGCATCCGAGGGATGCTGGTTCCAGGACTCAGCTTCTTGCCATGTGAATCTCTCCCTCTTGCTTTTTCAGAGCAAGATGTGAAAAGAGTCTGAAAAAGATGGAAGTCACGGTCTTTTATAATCTAATTTCCAAAGTGGCATCCAACACCCTTGCTGTGTTTTATTCATTAAAACCAAGTCACTGAGTCCAGCCCATATACACAAGGAGAAGGAACTACACACGAGCATGAAGATAAGGAGATGGAGATCACTGAGAGCCATGCTGAAAGCTGCCTGCCACGCTAGGGGACTGAAGAAGTAGCAATACTCTTGACTAAAATAGGACAGGAGGATAAAAATCATTTAGGACCCAGAGGATGAACTCAGTTGTAATCATGGTGTATGAGCTAATGGCATGGTATCAGAACCAGAATCCACAGCCATGTGAGCCATGGGAGAGCTCTAGAAAGAAGGCAAGCCATGGACATGGATTAGGAAGCATCCTATTTTGACCATGTTCAGGACATGTATTCTTAGCTTCATTGCACATGTCTGCAAAACAAATAAGTCTGCTACAGGGCTGTCAGACGGGGCTGTGTTTTCGTCTGAAGGATCAACAGGAAAAGGATTTACTTCCAACCTGACTCACATGTTTGTTGGCAGCATTCAGTTCTTTGCAAGATGTTAGGATGAGGTTCTTGATTCTTTACTGGCAGTGGCCTTGTGAGAAGTCTTGAGCTGGATAACCCAATTCAACTGTGGCTGGATACCTGACCCACAGAAACTATGAAATAATAAATGTGCTTTTCAAGCCATTACGTTTTGGTGTGATTTGTTTTGCAGCAAAAGATAATTAATACATGCAGTTTCCAACTCTTCGATCCTATCAGTTAGGATAAGGCACCTAGAAATTCTCCCACCCTTCCAAGGCCTCAAAATTAAAGCTTTTCTGGAATTTGAGAGAAGGTAGTGGGCCACTTAGGGAGGAAGCTATTGTTCGGTACACGCCTCCTGGCACCCTTTCTCCTGCTGGACAACTGCTTCTCCAGTCTAATCCTGCTCTAGCTTCTTGCTGGGAACTAACACTCCCCTCACTCTTTCTCCTTGGACTTCCTGTGCTCCCAAACTTGGCTTGGGTCCAGACTGTATTCTTTGGTGTCCCTGACCTGGATTTCTATTTCAGAACCTAAATGCTGCATGTCTAAGCTGATCTGGTCAGCAAACTTTTTATCGCTCCTGCATTTGATAGTTGGATTGTGGCATTCCTGACCTTGCATTGCACCCACACAAATCAAAACAGCCTTGGCAGCCCTGTAAGATAATTTGATTCCATTCCCTAGCAATATAGGGCCAGGTCCAAAGTTACCAAATCACAGTCCTGACTGCTCCTGGCACCCAGCCCTGGCCCATGGCTTCCTGACTGATCTTCCTGACCTTTGCCTTTCCAGCTCCACCACCTCAAGGAGGCGTGAACGATCTTTCAAAGGCACGTTGCCAAGTTCTGAGCTTGTTCTTCCCATCCTTCCAGGGGGTGTGGGATGGGACTTGGAGTTATGCCAGCTCTTCAGGAGGGAATGTGCATGCACCAGCTCCAAGTAGAGTTGGCAATAGGCACCGCTACTCAATGGCACAGTGGTGACTCATGAAAGCAGTGGGGAGTGGAACATGATGGCAGAAAATCAGTTCCCAGGCCCTGCTCAGCAATTATGAAGGAGTCTGTTAACTTGGTACCAGGAAAATAGAGTAAAGGTCCCTCTTCCTGACTTCCAAGGACTTCCACAGACTGATGCCAGCCTGCTCGCCCAATCTGTTCTCTACTGTGAGCCCTCTGCTCCCCGCACTGCCACTTTCTAGTTTAGAAATCTTTATTTTTAAAAATTCTCCTCCTCCTCCCCTCCTTCTTCTCCTCCTCCTCCCCTCCTCCTCCTCCTCCCCTCCTCCTCCTCCTCCTTCTTCTTCTTCTGTTCTTTTTCTTATTCCTCCTCTTTCTCTTCTTCTTCCTCTTCCTCTCTTTCTCTTTTTCCTCATTCTTCTTCTTCTTCCTTTTTTTTTTTTTTTTTTTTTTTTTGAGACAGGGTCTCACTCCATCACCCAGGGTGGACTGCAGTGGTGTGGTGTCAGTTCACTGCAACCTCTGCCTCCCAGGTTCAAGCAGTTCTTGTGCCTCGGCCTCCCAAGTAGCTGGGATTACAGGCGTTTGCCACCACGCCTGGCTAATTTTTTATTTTTAGTAGAGACGGGGTTTCACCATGTTGGCCAGGCTGGTCTTGAACTCTTGTCCTCAAGTGATCCACCCACCTCGGCCTCCCAAAGTGCTGGGATTACAGGCCACTGTGCCCAGCCAAAAATATTATTATTAATAAATGGATGAGCCTCATCGAAATTATGAGGAGCTAAAGAATCTGGACACAAAAGAGTAAAGACTGCTCCGCTGAGATGACTTTTCAGAACAGGTGAAATTCATCTAAAGTGGATTAAAAAGGTCATACTAGTTGCCCCTGGTTAGTTACCTGGAAAGGGACATGAAGGAGCTTTCTGGAGTGATGGAAATGCTCTGTATCGTGATGGGGTGTGAGTTACAGAGGTGTGTGTGTTTGTTAAAATAAGGCCGGGTGCGGTGGCTCACGCCTATAATCCCAGCACTTTGGGAGGCCAAGGTGGGTGGATTACTTGAGGTCAGGAGTTTGAGACTAGCCTGGCCAATATGGTGAAACCCCATCTCTACTCAAATTACAAAAACTAGCTGAACTTGGTGGTGCACGCCTGTAATCCCAGTCACTCAGGAGGGTGAAACAGGAAAGTCGCTTGAACCTGGAAAGTGGAGCTTGCAGTGAGCTGAGATCACGCCACTGCACTCTAACCTGGGTGTTGCAGGGAAACTCCGTCTCAAAAAATATATATATATATATTTAATATACAATATATATTTAATATATAAATATATATAATTTTAATATATATAAGTGTATTATACACACTTAATTTTTGCTACTTTGTCATTATGGTATTTTGATATATGTCAATTTTACCTCCAATAAAACTGTAAAAATAATGGTTGAGTGAGGGCAGGGGAGTGAGGGGAGCTACAGAAGACCCTGGAATGGCAGAATGCTGAATGTCAAAGCTGGGTATGTGGCACATAGGGGATCATTAGGCTATTCTGTTTACTTTGTATATGTTTGAAAATTTCCACAATAAACAGCCAAAAAAAATGGTATGGCGCACATATTCTGCACCAGGTCCTATGCTAAAGGGCACACACAGGAAGACAAGGCTGCAGAATACAGAAAGAACAAAATTGAAGATGGAATTTATTTTTTTACATTTCTTTTTAGAGATGGGATCTTGCTGTGTTGCTCAAGCTGGTCTTGAACTCTTGAGCTCAAGCCTCTCAAGATACTGGGATTACAGTATCATTCACTGTGCGCAGCCTGAAGACTGATTTTTCACTTACAAACATAAAGTGCGTTGAAAAGGGGGAAACGTGGAATAAATGGAAAGTCATGCTGGCCCCAACATGTGGCCCCAAGAAGAGGAGAATCCTGCTCCAGAAGGGAAGTCATCCAACTGCCTCTTTCATGGCTCACAACATGTCATGAGACCATCGCCAGCAGAACTAAACACTGGGCTAAGTGATGTGGTTGATTTACATTCTGGCTCAAGCTCCTTTTTTTGTTTTGTTTTTTGTTTTTTGTTTTTTTTTTGGAGTCGGAGTCTCGCTCTGTCGCCCAGACTGGAGTGCAGTGGCGCGATCTCGGCTCACTGCAAGCTCCGCCTCCCGGGTTCACGCCATTCTCCTGCCTCCGCCTCCTAAGTAGCTGGGACTACAGGCGCCCGCCACCACGCCTGGCTAATTTTTCCGTAGTTTTGGGGTTTCACCGTGTTAACCAGGATGGTCTCAATCTCCTGACCTCGTGATCCGCCCGCCTCGGCCTCCCAAAGTGCTGGGATTACAGGCGTGAGCCACCACGCCCGGCCCAAGCTCTATTCTTGAACTATCAGCCAGACATGTGACCAAAGTAAGGTAATGGTTTATTAGATTCACCTGGGAGCATCCAGATAAACTAAATCAGAATCACTTGTGGCAGGGCTCAGGCGTCAGTGTCTTCTGATGTTCCTGATGCAATTCCAATACACAGCCAGGGCAAGAAGCAGCCATCCCTGAGCTGCTCAAGTCGCATTGCTTCCAGGAAGTCTGTCTTCATGCTCACTCACCAAGAGCCTTCTTTTATCCAACACCTTCCTCATTGCTGACTGACAGTCTGATATCTAGCTATATGGGGCCTTGTACTGTTTTAAACAATTCATGCTTGGCTGCTTTAATGAGGATGCGTGCACATGTGTTCTTGAGGGTAAGAATTACCTTTTGAGGTAATGAGGTAAAAAATGTAAAAACATGTTTACATTCCCCACAACACTTTGCACTATGATGTTCAGTAAACATTCAATTTTCAAATTTTTATTTCAAATTTTTACTTAGACAACAATGAAATATTTCCTTATTATAAATTGGCTGCATTCTTTAATTCTGAGAGTACTGAACTAAATGATTAATCATTACTGGAACATGTTCTTTCATAATGAAAAGATGAAAAGATTTATAAACTTAAACATAAGTTTTCAGTTATTTAATTTGGGGATTTTCCAAGTCAACCTATTTCCTATTTAACACATTTTTGTCTATATTATTTTTGCTCTCTGACCTGATGTGAATCTTTCAGAGGCTGGGTTGGTTGGAGGGGAAACAGTTTTCTAATGGAGTTACTGTGAGCTGAGCTGACTTAGGCCTTGGAGAATTACCATTCTTACCAATTGACCACAAAAGCAGACAGGAACAGTATCTACATATTACAAACCAGAATCAAAATGACCTTCACACATGATTAGTGTGGAATTCTTTTCAGTGAAAAATGGCAACATTTAGCAGAACAGAGTGCAGTTGGCTTCAAATACTCTCTGAAGTGAAACCGTTGTGTTTTCCTGGGTGACTGAGCCCAGCGCTAATGCCCATCAGAGAATTTGATGGGAACTGCAGTGCTTTGATTAAACAGAGTATTAACCACAGGCTGGTTGCTCGAACCACACTGATAAAGACAAAATTCACCCTATCCACCAAAACATTCTTTCCATGTAAGACTTGACAATGAAAATAAACAAAAGCTTTAGCTGTCAACTATACATATCATGAAGAATGGCAAAACTGGTTTTTGTTAATGCTATTTTGTCTTTTAATCGCTCAGTTGGCTATGAAAACTCTTCTTTACATTCCTTTACATGTTGTTGAGCTTCAAGGTAATTGTGAAAGAAAACGGGGAATTAATATCACTTCCCAGAGCCACATTTTATTTAACTTCAAAAACTTCAATGTAAAACATTTTGTTATGAATCAAAGGCTGTAATTTCTTCCTACTGGGCTGTTTTAGGCAATTAAAGTTAGGAGTAGATGGTGCTAATGGGAATGATAAGACTAGTAAGAGTGATTTATTCTTTGCAGAAAAAAATCACTGTAATGCTAAGTTGAAATAATGTGGAATTTAATAATTACCTCATAGTACCATCTAGTGGTGATCTATCTCTACCCTTGTGTTAAGTGAGGACTGTGGTTTACTGTAGCCTGAAGCCAGCAAAGCCAGGTCAGTGGTTTACTACAAACACTAACTGTAAAGCTGTTAGAAGGGTGAGTTAATACAGAAAATGTAAATAAAGTATTAGTAGCTCATATGACAATATTAAATTTTAAAATGTTCCCAGAACTCAGATATGGATTCTCAATAAATTGTGTTTTTAAATATTGAACAAATACTGTGATTACTTTTTTCACAATAATTACAGCAATTTGGGTAGTTTTGGGTACTACCGTAAGATTCTAAGCACTATTTTATATTTTTGCTATTCTGAACAATAGTGGTTTGTGCATTTCTTCCAGTAAATGCAGTCTGGAAAATAAATACCTTTAGCATGGTACATGTTATTGGAAAACAATTGTCTTTAATGAGATTTATGGAGTGTGGAGAAAAAAATTTTTTTAAGGAACTATTGCTGCTATAAAAACTTGAGAGTGTTACAGGCAATGTAGGCACTTTTAGATCAAATTCAAATATATAAAGGCACTTACACACATTTCACAAATACTTGTAATTATAAGCACATTTTCGGACTTACAGGAGTATGTCTAGTTTAAACATAAACCAGATTCAATGTGAATCTCTTTATTTTTTTTCTTGCTTCAAGTATTATTTTACAGAAGCGACACTGATTTGTTTGGCCTGTGTAAACCTAAGAATCTAGGTTCGATCTAGTAGATAGCATATCTAGTAGATGTCATATCTCAACAATAAAGTAGATTTATCTAGTAGACGTCATATTTCAATAATAAAGGATCTGAAGAATAAATAATGTTTAGGCCTCAGTTATTTTTTAAAATTCATAATGTGTCTGTCCTGTTTTGCTTACTGAATTAACAAATCTTTAAAGAAAACCTTCATAGATTATAGTGATATGATTTATACCACATAGTGATATGATTTATTGAAGACGACAGAAATTCTTACCCTCAATTTTGATTTTCTTAAAAATTTTAATTTTTTCATCTTTTCTTGGGAAAATGTTACAGTATTTAAATAGTGAATGCTTTTGTAAAATAGCAGCAAACCAAGACCAAAATGTTTCTTCAGTATACTTTCATGCTTAATGCTGACACATAGCATTGTTTGAACTCACAATCAAGTTTTTATATATACCTTTTCATTATAAAGCAAATAATATTCATGGCAGAAAATGAAGAAAACCAAAAAACAAAAATAAGATAAGAAATTTCACCTGAAATCCCAACACTTAAATGCCATTTAAAATAGTTTCCCAAATAGCCCCATTTTTTAAAATGAGCAAATTAGCTTCCCACTTAACTTCTTTCACTTAATACTAAACTGTGAATAACTTTCACGGTGTGATTTTCACTTCTGAAATTGCCCAGCTTCTATTGCATGCAAGGAATTTAGCTAAAAACACATAGTCCTTGAGGAGATGACAGTCCAGAAGCAGAGACAATGTACTGTAGTTAATGACAGTTCAAATGTCCTTAACAAGGTTAAAAACTCCTTGGGAAAATAATGAAATCCTGTCATTCACAGCAACATGGATGAGCCTGGAGGACATAACGCTAAGTGAAATAAACCAGGCACAGAAAGGCCAATACCACATGATCTCACTCATGTGGCATCAAAAAGGTTGATCTCATAGAAGTAGAGAGTAAAGCAGTGATTACCAGAGCCTGGGGAGGGGAAACAGGGACGGGAAGAGGTTGGTCAATGGGCACAAAGTCACAGTTAGACAGGAAAAATAAATGCTGGTGTTCCTGTCCATGGTAGGATGACTACAGCTAATAATAATGTAGAGTATATTTCAAGTGAGCTAATAAAGAGGATCCTGAAAGTTACCACCACAAATAAATGTAAATTTTGTGGTGATTGATATGCTAACTACCCAGATTTGGTCATTATACAATGTATACATCTATTGAAACATCACACTGTACCCCATAAATGTGTACAATTATTATGTGTCAAATATAAACACTTTTTTTTTTTTGAGACAGAGTCTCCCTCTGTCGCCCAGCCTGGAGTGCAGTGGCACGATCTCGGCTCACTGCAAGCTCCGCCTCCCAGGTTCATGCCATTCTCCTACCTCAGCCTCCCAAGTAGCTGGGACTACAGGCACCCGCCACCACACCTGGCTAATTTTTTGTATTTTTAGTAGAGACAGGGTTTCACTTTGTTAGGACCTCGTGATCCACCCACCTTGGCCTCCCAAAATGCTGGGATTACAGGCGTGAGCCACTGCGCCTGGCCTAAACACATTTTTTTTTTTTTTTTAAAGAACACACAAAAAAGAATAAAATTCCCTGAGAACTAGCTTTATTTCTTCCATTTCTGTGGTCTCCTGGTCTCAGACTGGAATTGTTATAAGTGAAAACCAGCCCTCAACTGGCCAAAGCACAAAGGTAAGTCGCTGACTCATGTAACTAAACTCCCTAGGAATAGACCCAGCTTCAGGCAGAGCTGGATACAGGCTGCTCATCTGCATCATTTGGTCTGGGTGCTGCTCCTTGGCTCTTGGTTAGCTTCCTTTCTGTTGGTTCCTTTTTCCTTTGCAGAGGCAAAGACAGTACACGCTTTTAGGTGGAGTCTTGCTGCCTCCTGGGATGTTCTTCACCACCATCCTGGGGATTCACTTGGACTCAATCTTGGGTTGGGTTATTTGTCTCCATATCCCACATGTTCCTCTTCTTTGGTTTGCTCTCTTATTTTGGTGGAGCCTCCACTCTACAGGTTTCCTGAGAGAAGCTACCTTGGAATGAAATATTTTGAGACTTTATATGTTCAAAATGTTTCTTTAGTTTACCCTTGTGCTTAATAGTTTTGCTGGTGTGAGAGAGACTGCCAGTGGAACATATCTCTTGTCCTCCTTTCTTTCCTGGGTGCATGACCTTTGCAAAGGACCAACAGCATCTTTGCAGTTAGGTAGTCTTGTGACGAGTATAGCCAATAAAATGAAGAAGGAAGTATATGACCTCCAGGCCCAGGGAATTGATAGCTTGGGTGCTACTCCAGGCTCTCTTCCCCTGCTGCAGGAACTCTGGAGGCCACGTGTTTCAGTGGAACATCTCAAGGTGAAAAGAACCTGGATACATGAACCACAGGATGGAGGAGACCACCTGCCAACTTGCCTTTGCATGAACAAGAAGGAAGCATTGTTATGCTGGCCTACTGAGATGTTAGGGTTTCTTTCTTTCCTTCATTTTAAAATTGCAATATATCTCAATGGAATATTATTCTTAGGTGTATCATTCATATAAAGAAAAATTCATGTAACCCCAGCATTTTGGGAGGCCGAGGCAGGTGGATCACAAGGTCAGGAGATCGAGACCAACCTGACTAACACGGTGAAACCAAGTCTCTACTAAAAATACAAAAAACAAGCAGGGCATGGTGGCGGGTGCCTGTAGTCCCAGCTACTCGGGAGGCCGAGGCAGGAAATGGCGTGAATCTGGGAGGCAGAGCTTGCAGTGAGCTGAGATTGCACCACCGCACTCCAGCCTGGGCCACAGAGTGAGACTCCGTTTCAAAAAAAAAGAAAAAAGAAAAATTCAAAACACTCCTGAGAGATACAAAGAAAAGTTAAGCAGGTAGAAATCTGTAATCTTGGAAAGGAAGATTCATGACCAAAACAGTATCCATAGTAGAGAGTGTGTTAATAATAAAGTTGATACAATCCCAATAAATATCCCAACAGGATTTTCTTTTTTGAGGGAGAACAAAACAATCTGATTCTAAAGTTAATGTGCAAAGAAAAACTCTAAAGAAATGTAAAATTAAATTCAGATCTCACACCTGACTCCAGGATAAATTCTAGTTGATTAAAAAATGAAATGTAAAAAAAGAAGATATAAAATATTAGAATAAACCATCATACTTATTTTGAATCAAATGCTGGGGAGGGCATTTCTAGATACAACATAAAACTGGGGGGCCATCAAAGACAAGGTTGATAGATTAATTATTCTAAAATAAAAAAGAAAAATCCACATGCAAAAACTCTCCCTAAGCAAAGTCACAAGACAAACAGTAAACTGGCGAGTATTTGCAACTCAAATCACATGTAAAAATAATTTCTTTGCTGTATGTTTTAGTCCATTTATGCTGCCATAACCTGAGATGGGTAATTTGCAATAAATAGAAACGTGTTAACCCACAGTTCTGGAGGCTGGGAATTCCTGAGAGGTCAGCATCTGACAAGGGCCTTCTTGCTGCGTCATCCCACGGCGGAAGGCCGAGGGCAAGAGAGAGGGCAAGGGGCTGAACTCACTCTTTTATAACAGCATCAACCCCACCCGTGAGGGCGGAGCTCCCATGGCTTAATTACCTCTTAAAAGTCTCACCTCTTAATGCTGTTACAATGGCAATTTAATTTCAAGGGTACATGCCACCAGGCCCAGCAAATTTTTTTGGTATTTTTTTGTAGAGATGGGATTTTGCCATGTTTCCCAGGCTGGTCTCAAACTCCTGGGCTCAAGCAATCCACCTGCCTGGGCCTCCCAAACTGCTGGTATTACAGATCTGAGCCACTGCATCTGGCCTTGTCTCATGTTAATGTCTCTCTGGACCTGATAATTAGAAAGATGTGCATTTCTCAGATAAAAGTGATTTTCTTTTCTCAAAAGGATATGAACAGAGAGAAAAAAATGCATATGGATCTTCAAAGATGAAATGATGTTCAGTCTCACTCATAATAAGTAATTTCACACTGAAACTACAGTGGGATATAATTTTTCACCCACTAGACCGGCAAATATTTCAAAATTTGATAACACATTGTATCACTGAGGAAACAGGGAAACAAGAACAATCACAAATTACTTGTGGGAGTCTAAATTGTTGTAACCCTTACAGGGCACAATTTGACAACATCTATGAAAATTTTGCATGCAAATACCCTTTGAACCAGCAATTCCCTTTTAGGAATTCATTTATATTTATAGATATGTGACATGACATGTGCACAAGTCTCTTCATGGTGACACTGTAACAGCAAAGACGAGATAAGCTAAACAGTAGTCAGTAGGGGATTGCTTAAATAAATAACAGAACAGCCAGATAATGAAATATTCTGTAGCTGTAAAAATGAATAAAGAAGCTCTTTATGAACAGACATAGATTCATCTCCAAGGCATATTGCTCAATGAAAACAGTGAGTTGTAGAGCATGTCTACGATATACTACTATTTGTGGTTTTCTTAAATGAGGAAAATATGTATAGCTTTGCATGAGCAAAATATCTCTAGAATGAAGTATGTACAAAAATCTGTTAATCGTGACTGTTTATGGGAAGGGGACTGGATAGGAGAGAAGTCGGAAGGGAGAATTTTCACCATTTATACTTTGAACCCATTGATTTTGGGACCAAGTGAATACTTGCTTATCTAAAAATTAAAAATAAGTTAAAATTTAAAAAGAAAATGTGAAGGCCGGGCACGGTGGCTCACGCCTGTAATCCCACCACTTTGGGAGGCATCGATTGGCAGGCCGTATCATTTGAGGTCAGGTAGTTTGAGACCAGGCCTGACACATACGTGAGAGTGGCACTCTTACTGTCTAGTCTACTAAAAATGCATAAATTAGCTGGACGCTACTGGTGTGTGGAGTCACACTGTAATCCCAGTCTACCTTGGGAGGCATGAGTGTAGGATGAATTGCTTGGAACCCAGGAGACTAGAGGTTGACAGTGAGCTGAGATCATCACAGAGGAAAGGAAGGAAAACAGAGCAATTCCCTTTTGATATCTTAGTTAATGACAGCCATAATTAGTGAGTAAGAAAAAATGAAAAGATTTCCAATTGAACGTGACTGACTAAACATGAAAATTTACCCTTCCTGCCTGTTTAAATCCTATTTCAGGGACTACAGGGATATAAAATGGAGAGTAATTCTGTAGCAGCATTGGAAATTTAGAAAGCGTGTTTTTTGTGTTTTAAAAATAGATTTGGGGGTACAAAATTAGATTTAGGGGTACAGGTGAAGTTTTGTTACATGGATATATTGCATAGTGGTGAAGTTGGGGACTTTCATTGCAACTATCACCCAAATAGTGTATGTGATACTCATTAGGTAATTTCTCATCCCTGAGCCCCTTCCCACCCTCCCACTTTTTGGAGTCTCCAATGTCCCTCAATGTCCATGTGTACATGTTGTTTGGCTCCACTTATAAGTGAGAATACGCACTATTTGACTTTCTGTTTCTAAGTTATTTCACTGAAGATAATGGCCTCCAGTTCCATCCATGTTGCTACAAAAGACATAGTTTCATTTTTTTAATGGCTGAGCAGTATTCCATGATATAAATATATACACCACATTTTCTTTATTCAGTCATCCATTGATGGACACTTAGATTTATTCCATGACTTTGCTATTGTGAATAATGCTGCAATGAACATACAAGTGCAGGTGTTTTTTTAATATAATGATTTATTTTCCTTTGGGTGGATATCCACAAGTGGGATTGCTATATCAAATGGTAGTACTACTTTTATTTCTTTGAGAAATCTCCATACTGCTTCACATAGAAATTGTACTAATTTATATTTCCACCAACAGTCTATAAGTGTTTCCTTTTCTCCATATCCTTGCCAACATCTGTTGTTTTTTGACTTTTCATAGCCATTCTGAGTGGCTTAAGATTTTTTTTTTTTTTTTTTTTTTTTGAGACAGAGTCTCACTCTGTCCCCCAGGCTGGAGTGCAGTGGCGTGATCTCAACTCACTGCAAGCTCTGCCTCCCGAGTTCACACCATTCTCCCACCCCAGCCTCTGGAGTAGCTGGGACTAGAGGCACCCGCCACCACGCCCGGCTAATTTTTTTTTTCTTTTTGTATTTTTAGTAGAGACGGGGTTTCACTGTGTTAGCCAGGATGGTCTCGATCTCCTGACCTTGTGATCTGCCTGCCTCAGCCTCCCAAAGTCCTGGGATTACAGGCGTGAGCCACCACGCCCAGCCAAGATTTTATCTCTTTGTGGTTTTAGTTTGCATTTCTCTGATGATTACTGATGTTGAACATTTCTTCATATGTTTGTTGGTCACTTGTATATATCCTTCTGAAAAATGTTTGTTCGTGTCCTTTGCCCACTTTTTAATGGTTTTTTTTTTTCTTGTACAGTTGTATGAGTTCCTTGTACATTCTGAATATTAGTCCTTTGTTGGATGCATAGTCTGCAAATATTTTCTCCCTAGACTTCATAAATTACTTCGGTAGTTTCAGGATACAAAATCAATGGTCCAAAAATCAGTAGCATTTCTATACACCTATAACAACCAAGCTGAGAACCAAACCAAGAACTCAATCCTATTTACAATAGCTATGAAAAAATACCTAGGAAAATATTTAACCAAGGAAGTGAAAGATCTCTACAAGGAGAACTACAAAACACTGATGAAAGAAATTGCAGATGACACAAACAAATGGAAAAACATCCCATGCTCCTGGATTGGAAGAATTAATACTGTTAAAATGATCATACTGCCCAAAGCAATCTACGGATTCAATGCAATGCCATCAAACTACTGTGTTAGCCTGTTCTCGAATTGCTACAGATACTTGAAACTGGGTAATTTTTAAAGAAAAAAGGTTTAATTGGCTCACAGTTCTGCTGGCTGACAGGAGACATGATTCTGGCATCTTCTCAGTTTCTGGGGAGGCCTCAGGAAACCTACAATCATAGTGGAAGGCAAAGGGAGAGTGAGGAGTCTCACATGGTGGGAGCAGGAGCAAGAGAGAGACCCGCAAGGTGCCACACCCTTTTAAACAACCAGATCTCATGAGCACTCACTCAGTATATAGTACCAAAGGGGCATGGTATTAAACTATTCACAAGAAACTGCCTCCATGATCCAATCACCTCCCACCAGGCCCCACCTCCAACACTGGGGATTACAATTTCACATGAGATTTGGTGGGGATACAGATCCAAATAATATCAATTACCAATGTCATTTTTCACAAAATTAAAAAAAAAATCCTAAAATTGATATGGAACCAGGAAAGAGCCTGAATAGCCAAAGCAATCTTAAGCAAAAAGAAGAAAGCTGGAGGCATCACATTACCTGCCTTTAAACTATACTACAAGCTATAGTAACCAAAACAGCATGGTACTAGTATAAAAATAGACACATAGATCAATGGAATGGAATAGGGAACCCAGAAATAAAGCCACATAGCTACAACCAACAGCTCTTTAACAACATAAACAAAAATATACAGCAGGGAAAGGACACCCTATTCAATAAATAGTGCTGGAAAAATTGGCCAGAAGAATGAAACTGGACTTATATATAAAAATTAGCTCAAGATAGGATTGAAGACTTAAATGTAAGACCTGAAACTATAAAAATCTTAGAAGAAAACCTAACAAAAACTCTTCTGGACATTGGCCTAGACAAAGAATTTATGATTAAGACCTCAAACGCAAATGCAACAAAAATGAAAAAAGACAAATAGGACTTAAACTAAAATCCTTCTGCACTGCAAAGAAATAATCAGCAGAGTAAAACGACAACCTACAGAATGGGAAAAATATTTGGAAAGGATGTTTTTAAGAGATCAGAAGAGACAAAACATTCTTGAAGATATAAAGTAGATGGAATAAGATTGGTGGCAGTTCTAGAATTTGGGTCCAGAATAAACCTGCTAGCATTGCTCCAAAATAAAATTGGAAATTGCACTAAAGGTTTAGGTAGTGCTGAAGAGAAAGAGAGGGCTGGGTGCAGTGGCTCACGCCTATAATCCCAGCACTTTGGGAGGCCAAGGCGGGCAGATAACCAGAGATCAGGAGACCAGCCTGTCCAATGTGGTGAAATCCCATCTCTACTAAAAATACACACACACCCACACAATTAGCTGGGTGTGGTGGCACACATCTGTAATCCTAGCTACTCGGGATGCTGAGGCAGGAGAAGGCAGGGGTCGCAGTGAGCAGAGATCGCACCACTGCACTGCAGTCTGGGTGACAGAGCGAGACTACATCTCCAAAAAAAAAAAAAAAGAGAGAGAGAGAGAAAGAGGATATTGGGGCTGGAGACTAGAATCAGTACCTTCAGGTTACAGCTGCATGGAGTGGGGACAAGGAGGATACCTACTAAGAAGTCAAGCAACTTGAAGAATCTAAATGTCAGCCTGTCTAGTCACAGGTCAACTCGTTGCTATGTCAGAAAAGCGATCAGTTCTAGAAAATTAAAAACACATTCTAGAATAAAAAATCGAATGACTGTTTCCCAAAGAATGGGCCTAACCAAAGATCTTATCAGAGAGCTAAAGACTGAACAGAGGAATTCTCTTAGAATACGGTGCGAAACAAGATGATAGGGATAAAGCCGAATAAGTCAGCAATTATAATTAATATGACCAATGTGTAGTGCTCATAGAGTACTTGGGTTCAAATCCTGCGCAATCCTTTATTGGCTTTCTGATCTTGGGTAGGTCATAGAGCCACTCAAATCCTCAGTTTCTTCAGCTGTTAACTGGGGACAACCAGAAGAACTACCTATAGGATAGGTTTGAGCACTGTATGAAATAACATGGGTAAAGTGCTCAGGAGATTGCTTGAATTGAGTAGGACTCAATATTGCTTAGCTACATTTCTATCTCTATTAATGTTACTAATGGGCCATCAGACATGCTAAAAATAAATACCTACAACAGAGTGGAGACCCTGTCACTAAAAACATAAATAAGTAAATAAAATATACAATCATATTAACATTCACAAAAGTATTCTAAAATAAAATTATTCAGGAATGTTGAAAATTAAATGACAAAGGTAGTCACTTGTTTACAAAATCAGTGAAAGATGAGAAATGTGAAATAAAAAAAAGGAATTTAAAGCCAAAAATATTCAATAGGACAGATTTTATATTTACACATAAGAATAGGAAGACACTAGAACAGCAGTGAATCTTTATGCCCAAACAACATGCTACCAAAATACATAAAGAAAGATAAATTGACAAGTTAACAGTCAAAATGAAAGGATTTAGTAACTTTCTCAGAAAATAACCGATGTAATAGACAAAAAGCAGTTTTAGATACTGAGATCCCAAGGCTGACTCGATAGTAATATACAGAATTTTGAACTCAGGATAGAATATACACTCTTTGTAAGTACACATACACTACCTACAAAAAATGACATAGTAATAAACCAAAACGTCTCAATGAATTTCCAAATGCGGAAAACACTCAGGCTAATTTTCTAACTACCATGCAATAAAACCAGAAATTAGAAATAACAAAGAAAAACATATCCCCAATCCAAAAAAAAAAAAAAAAGAAAGAAAGAAAAGAAAGAAAAAGTTATATGTATCTGGAGATAAAAACAAAACAAAACAGAGAGGCGTTCTGTTATTTATGTGTAAACTAGGAAATCATGGTTGTGATTGCCAACAGTTTATACTGGGACAAGGGCTCAGTGTAGTAAAGCCAGCAGGGTGTGGCCAAAAAACGTAAGAAGACAAGGGAAAATAAATGAACTCTAAATGTTAGGAGACAAAGCATAGAAAGTAGAAATTTTAAAATAAAAAAGCAGAAATTAATGAAACAAACAAGCAGGGCAAACAACAAAATTTGATAAGCCCCAAATCGAGTTCTTTGAAAATTGCTAATACAACTGTGAAACTACTGGCAGACCTGATCCAGAAAAAAAGAAGGAAGAATTATAAAAGACATATAACTATAAATAGGGAAGAGATTTAAAACTTGTAATCAACTCTATAGAAATAAATTGGACAATGTGTAAGAAATGAATATTTTTATAAAAATGTAAATTACTACAATTAACAAGAGTCAGAAGACCCAAATTCTTGCTGGTTCTGTTGAAGAAACTGAAAAGGTAGTCAGAGATACAGCCCTGAAATAGGCTGCAGATTCAGGTAGTGTTATGGGGGATGCTAGTGAACCTTCAAGGAGCGTGTGATTCCCGTTATTCAAACTGTCAGAGCAAAGGAACAGATGGGAAGTTTTCCTTCTCCTTCCAAGTCTAGCAAAATCTTGATAACAAAACTCATTTGAACGATAAGTATATGAAGCAATGCATATGTTGATTAGCTTGATTTAGCCATTCCACATATATCAAAACATCATGTTGTACACCACAAATATATGCAATTTTTATTTGTCAATTAAAAAATAAACAAAAACAAAACAAAACTAATTTGCGCTCAAGGGGTACAGAAGTTTGCATGGAAATGCTTCAAAAATGCCTGGAAATAATCCAGATGCTAGCAGGCTACCTCCTACAGGGCTGGGACAGTGGCTGGAGAAAGAGGGCTTTCAACTCTGTACAATTTTATCTTTTTTCAGTAAGTATGTTCAGTAGTTGTTTATTGCATTCATTATTTTATTACTTTTTAAACTGTAAGAAGAGGTGGGAAGTATTACCTATATAAGGGGTTGGCAAATTTTTTTCTGTAGAGAGCAAGATAGTAAATATTTCAGTCTTTGGGGGCCAAGCAGTCTGTCGCAACTACTCAACCTTGGTGGCTAGCATGGAAGCAACCACAGACTATATGTAAATGAATGGATGTGGCTGTGTTCCATTAAAAATTTATTTCAAAAACAGGCTGCGGGTTGGGTTTGGTCCACTGCCATACTTTGCTAAATCTGATTTCTGTATCAGTGGGGAAATTGGTATTTTGATGTATGTTATTAAACCTCAGTCCAATATTTTATTCTTTTATTTAAAAATATTTACTAAAGACCTTTATGTTCCAGGCACTGTTCTAGGAACTAGGAGTACTAGGAACATAGCAGTGAATAACACAAAGCCACTGTCATCATGATGGTTGCATTGTACTCTGAGAAAACAGACAACAAGCACACGAAGAACAAAAACAACAAAGAAAAAACAAAAAACATGCTCAAGAGTGATACCTGCTGTAAAGAAAACAAAGCAGGATAAGAGATAGAGGGCACTGGAGTGGGGGCTGGTACAGTTTTAGAGAGGATGGTAAGAAAGCTTCTGGGCTGGGGGCGGTGGCACACGCCTGTAATCCCAGCACTTTGGGAGGCCAAGGCGGGTGGATCATGAGGTCAGGAGTTCGAGACCAGCCTGGCCAATATGGTGAAACCCCGTCTTAACTAAAAATACAAAAAATTAGCCAGGCGCGAGCCTATAGTTCCAGCTACTCGGGAGGCTGAGGCAGGAGAATTGCTTGAACCTGGCAGGCGGAGGTTGCAGTGAGCCGAGATCACGCCACTGCACTCCAGCCCGGGGGACAGAGTGAGACTCCATTTCAAAAAAAAAAAAGGAAAAGAAAAGGCTCTCTGAACAGCATGTGACCATCAGGGAGTGCGAAGTCCTGAGCCAGAACCAGGAGAAGGCTGATGTGTCTACTGGGTCTGAGGGGTGGGGTGATGGGGTGATGGTGGTACAGTGATAAGAGGGAATCCAGGGTCCGGACAGTGACTCAGAGGAAGACAATGTGGTGAAGAGTGGTAAGATCCTGAACATAGTTTGAAGGTGAAGCTGGCAGAATACTGGTGGCTGGGATGTGGGGTGAGGGAAAGAGAAGAGTGGAGAAGGATTCAAGTCTTTGGACAGAATGGCCATTTGCTAAGACCTGAGTAAGCAGTGGGTTTGGCGGGGCACTAATTCTGAGTTGTTTTTTTTTTTTTCTTTCTTTTCTGTTTTGAGACTGTGTCTCGCTCTTGTTGCCTAGGCTGGAGTGTGATGGCGCGATTTCTGCTCATTGCAACCTCCACCTCCTGGGTTCAAGCGATTCTCCTGCCTCACCCTTCTGAATAGCTGGAATTACAGGTGCCCGCCACCATGCCCAGCTAATTTTTTGTATTTTTGGTAGAGATGGGGTTTCACCCTGTTGGCCAGGCTGGTCTTGAACTCCTGACCTCAGGTGATCCACCCTCCTTGGCCTCCCGAAGTGCTGGGATTACAGGCGTGAGCCACAGCGCCCAGCCCCCAGTTGGTTTTGCATGTGTTGCTGGGGCTGCCTATTAGACTGCAAGTGGCTTCTGTGAATAAGCAGCGAATTGGAGAGTCTGGGGTTCAGGGAAGGGTCAGGCTGGAGAGGCAAATATGGTACTTACAGGGTAGAGGCCCATGAGATCATCAGGAAAGCACTCAGAGAGTGTGCAATGTTGAAGACCTGGGGCCCTGGAGCAACATAAGGATACAGGATCCAGGATTCAGAAAAAGAGAGGAAAAGCTGGGCAGGAGAGCAAGGAGCAACACGGGGAAGTGTGGGCCTGGGAACCCAAGAGAAATGTTAATGAAAGGTCAAAAGATGAGAACCAAGAAGGTTCTCACTGGCAACCTTAACGAGAGAGTGGGGTACAGAATAGGTGCAAGAAGGAATGTGAAGTGAGGAAGTCAAATCCAGCGCTTGGAGGCCCAGGCTTTGGGACAGAGAACTGGTCCCCGCAGAGCACGGTCTGGGGCCAGTGTGACTTTCACCTCTGCTCACTGCAGGACAACCAGAGAGCTCCATCCCAGGCTGTGCTGGGCTCTGAAATTAAAAGGTGCATTGAAAAGGTTCCTTCCCCTTTTGTGTGTATGCCAGGGTAGGAGGGCGTGGAGGGTGAGGGCTGCTGGAAGAAGGCGAGGAATGAAACAAAAATGGCCAATACATTCTGATAAGCATGAAAACAGGGGCCGGCGCAAGCGTGTATGGAAACAGAGGAGGCTCCCATCCCATTTGCCCAGGTCTGTTTGGTGGAGGACAAGGGGAGTTTGAAAATAAGATGCCCAAGGACTTAATCAACCAAAGAACCTGGACCCTCCATCCGTTGTTGCCATGGTGACCATGCCCATGTGGGCGTGGAGTCAGGTTGGTGGTAGTTTGGCTGTTTCCTGTCCAACGCAGAAGCCCTGATGGGCCGGGGTAGGTGGGAGGACCGTGTTTCCATCCTTAAGCTTAAGAACCAGGCCAGCCCATCTCAGGTTTGTGTCTGGGCACACGCATCCTGTGGGTGAGATGCACCAAGTCATTGCAAGCCACAGGCTCTGGAAAGAGCACAGAACATGGGACCTGGAGCAAGTCACTTCAGCTGAGAGCCTCAGTTTCCAAGCCTGCCATTTTGGGGAACTGGGGTTCATGGGACCAGGGAGTGAACAATTCTAGGTAGAATACATGACCAGCATTTCTTTCTACCTCTCCCATACGACTCCCTTTTCAACGGATTAAATATTTGTGAGCCGAAGCACAACACAGGCTTCACTTCTCCCTGCGTGCCGCAGACTTGTCTGGATGTGGCGTGTCACCTATGTCTCCGGCAGCCACCAGCTGTCCTCCGGGCTGCTGCTGTGGGATTCTCATTGGTGGATCCGAGGTCCTGGATGCTGTCGCCTTGGTGAATGCACAGTGATGTGTGTGGGTAGGTGCAGAAGCGCCTCCGAGTTATTCTCTGCACTTACAGATTGAGTTTACCCCATGATGAAGCTCAAAATCGGTTATGCTTTTCTGTCTCCTCTGTTTTTCTCCTCAATGTACGCTTCTGTGAGTGAGTAAGGTTGTCTGTTTTGACAGCCAAATGAACAGAAAAAGGAGGTTTTAAAAGCAAAAGTCTGCTGTGTCCCAGTTTCCCAGTTAACTCCATTCTCTCTAGCCGTTCATGGCATGGAGACAGAAAAATCACAAAGCAATCACCGTGCATTTTCTGAAATCAGTCGCAACTGCTGAGTGGAAACGTGCCACTCTGAGGGACTTCCTTCCAGCCCGGCTTTTGTGACATGTTGTGTGGTAGCGGTCGTATTCCATCCCACCTTGTCCTCCAGTGCTGAGCTCAAGGATTTGGGATGGCACATGGTCCCATCCCGAGGTCACGGGGAGGGGCTTTTACCACAGCAGATGTGTGTGCAGTTCATGTGTCCTCGACGGCCGGTGGAGTCACAACTGATTTTGATGTTAATATGGCAAAATTCATTAAGGAGAAAAACTTTCCCCCATTCATTGACTCACTACCCAAGTAGAAATTGTTTTTTGACATTATCCATATTCCTGCTCGTTCCATGAGGCATATTTGAGGTGGGCAGATCACCTGAGGTCAGGAGCTCGAGACCAGCCTGGCCAACATGGTGAAACCCAATCTTTATTACAAATACAAAAATTAGCTGGGTGTGGTGGTACGTGCCACTAATCCCAGCTACTTGGAGAGGCTGAGGCAGGAGAACTGTTTGAACCCAGGAGGTGGAGATTGCAGTGAGCCGAGATCTCGCCACTGCACTCCAGTCTGGGTGACAGAAAAAGACTGTCAAAGAAAGAAAGAAAGAAAGAAAAAGAAAGAAAGGAAGAAAGAAAGAAAGAAAGAAAAAGGAAGGAAGGAAGGAAGGAAGGAAGGAAGGAAGGAAGGAAGGAAGGAAGGAAGGAAGGGAGGGAGAGCGAGCTGACATTCTAGGTGTTTAATAATACCATACTGTCACATCTGGTGTGATAAAATAAAAATAAGGTGCATTTTCCACAGGACTATATTTCAAATGAGTATGAGATGATTATGTTAATTATATTTTTAGACCAAAGTTTCACTGATGCAGAAAAATCTGTAAGTTGCAGGTTGTTTTTAATAAACAAAATCGACTTTATGCACCTTGTAGGTTAACCTAACCGACATTATTGTAATTTATTCAGTAGGTAGGGAACTTTGAACTCTACTGTTGAATCCATGGCGGGATTTATTAATAGTAGGGAGCATGCGGGGAAGTATGCAGACATTGTTAGCAATAAGCAGTGAACACACAGGTAGTGGTGATATAAAGATAAACCAATACAGACAGAAAGTCCAGATGTGGCCCCAGCAGGGCATGTTTTCCGCATTTCCTAGAAGGGTTGGGAATACTCTCTTTAGATTTTCAGACCAGAAAAGGGCAATGAAGTCAGAGAGAAGACTAGCCTGGGCAGAAAGGGAAGAATGGACCAGGGGCCACCCATTCTTCCCTGTGCTAGTGAACAGATCATGGCTACAGAGAGGGGTGCCAACCTAAGGATGCAGGCAGGGTTGGCTATAACAGTTGCTTGGGAAATGGAAGTGTGGGAATATTGTTGGCTTAGTTTTAAAGCCAGAAGAGGAAATAGCTCTGGAACTTAGGCTGGGGGATGGGGGCAGAAAGGACTCAGGTCTTTATTCCTAGACTACTCCAGTACATATCTTACCCCATCGGCATCTGTATCAACAGACTCTGAGGGAAAGGTTGGCAGCAGACATGGACCTTGAAAATGCAGGAAAAAGAGAAGGTACTGATCTTCCCCAGGAATCAGAAGCCCAAAAGCCTTAGAAACTCAAAGAAAGAAAGCTATAGCAGGGGGGCTACTTGGATCCCAGACTTCAGCTCTCAGGGCCAACATAGAGCTATGGATTTGAGGACTGTTCTTTCCATCTGTATTAGTTAGAATTCCTCCAGAGAAACAAAACCAACAGAATACATACACACACACACACACACACACACACACACACAAAAACATGCAAAAGATATTGAGATAAACATCTCAGTATATATGTGTGTACATTTATATACACATATAAAATTTAATGAAATGTATTTTAATGAATTGGCTTATGAGCCTGTGGAGCAGTAGTAGATCCAAACTACGCAGGGTTGACCAGCAGACTGGAGACCCAGGGGAGAGTTACAGTTAGATTCCAAATGCAGTCTGTTGGCAGAATTCCTTCTTTCTCAGGAAGGGTCGGTCTCTGTTCTATTGTCTTTAACTGATTGGGTGAGATCCCCCACATTTTGAATGGTTATCTGCTTTTACTCAAAGTTCACCTGTTTATTTATTTGTTTATTTATTTAGTTAGTTAGTTAGTTAGTTATTTGAGTTTTGCCCTGTCACCCAGGCTGGAGTGCAGCAGCGCAATCTCAACTTACTGCAACCTCCACCTCCCAGGTTCAAGAGATTCTCCTGCTCAGCCTCTTGAGTAGCTGGGATTACAGGCGTGTGCCACCGCGTCTGGATAATTTTTTTTTGTATTTTTAGTAGAGACAGGGTTTTGCTATGTTGTCCAGGCTGGTCTTGAACTCCTGATCTCAGGCGATCCACCCGCCTCGGGCTCCCGAAGTGTTGGGATTATAGGCGTGAGCCACCGCGTCTAGCCCAAAGTTCACCAATTTAAATGTTAATTTCATCCAAAAAAAAAAAAAAGACAGAAACATCCAGAATAATGTTTGACCAAAGATCTGGGCCCTGACCTAGCCAAACTGACACATAAAATTAATTATCACACCATCTTAACACTGTCCCTGCGTAGAAGACTAAAAAAGAAAAGACAGAAGAAAGAAGGAGCTAGGACCCAAGGATAGGTAGGATGTATCAAGCAATAAGAATCAAGATAGTGTTTCCACAAGACACAAGAAAGAAAGTAAAAATCTAGAAAGATCTGCAGCACTGTTTAATTCAATGCATGTGCCTCAGGTATTTCTGGGGACTGGTGGGGGGCCAGTCCCAGGCAAACTGAAGGTGCAGAAGTAGTGCTGGGATTAGCTTAGTCAGCAGGCCTGGTATGCATGGACTAGTTGCATAAAGTACTAGAAGCCTTGGACCTGATGGTTGTCTTCAGAGTAAAAAAGGAGGTAAGCAGAAAGACGCAGTCTACAAGCTGCTGAGTCAGTTACCACTCAGCATGACTTGAGTGCCAAAGATATGCCAGGCATAGAGTAGTTTGGGGCACAGAAGAATGGATCAGAGGAGGTTACAGGTTTTTGTACATTTAATCCTTACCACAAATTTATGAGACAGGTGCTGTTCATTATCCTCATTTTCCAGATGAGAATCTAAGGCATAGAAAGGTTTAGAAGTTTGCCCAAGGCTGCATAATACTTGCGATGCTTAATTTTGTGTTAACTTAGTCAAGTTGTGGTGCCCAGTTATTTGGTCAAATATCAGCCTATATGTTGCTATGAAAGTATTTTTTTTTTTTTAATGTGATGAACTTTTTTGTATTGAGACAGAGTTTCGCTCTTGTGACCCACACTGGAGTATAATGGCACGATCTCGGCTCACTGCAACCTCCGCGTCCTGAGTTCAAGCGATTCTCCTGCCTCAACCTCCCGAGTAGCTAGGATTATAAGCGCCCACCACCACAACCGGCTATTTTTTTTTGTATTTTTAGTAGGGAGAGGATTTCACCATGTTGGTCAGGCTGCTCTCGAACTCCCGACCTCAGGCAATTCACCCGCCTCGACCTCCCAAAGTGCTGGGATTACAGGTTTGAGTCATTGCACCTGGCCAGATGTGACGAACATTTATATCAGTAGACTTTGAGTAATGCATAGTTCCCTTCATAATGTGCGTGGGCCTCATCCAATCAGTAGAACGCCTTAACAGCAAAGACTGAGGTTTCCTGAGAAACAAGGAATTCTCTTTAAAACTGTCACATGGAAACTCTGCCTGAGTTCCTAGTCTTCTGCCCCATGGAATTCAGATTCAAGACTGACTGCAACATTGACTCTTACCTGAATTTCCAGCCTGCCAGCTTTCCCTACAGATTCTGGACTTGCCAGTCCCCATAGTTGTGCGAGCCAATTCCTTAAAATAGATCTCTTTTTCTCGGCATGTGTGCATATTATAATTACATATAAATGAGGCTCTGTCTCTCTCTCCGTACTGAAAGCAGGAAGTAGAAGGGGAAAAGAAACAGAAATCACACTTTTGTTAAATCCCAGAGGCACCGGCAGTCCAGAATCTTGTATTAGGAAGGGCAGACCTTACCTCCCGGATGGGGCTGTCAGGACTTCATGTCTCCACGGAGGGGGCCCACCCCAGAACCACCAGCTCAGCTCCAGCCAGCAAAAGCCTCCTGGCTCTTCAGGAGCCTGCCATCACAGGGAACCCAAGTCCACCTAAGTCAGGCTCAGGGACCTTGGAGGGCTTTGTCCTGAGATTACATGGGTCTCTATCCAGCAAAAGAAAAGTTGGAAAGCTGTGTGCTTTCTAAAGGAACACACTGTGATAATGGGGCCCCCAAGTACATGTTTCTAATAACAAGCCTGATTAAAGGTAAAATTAATTATATATGTTATTTAAACATAGTAAATGTTGACCTGTGTATTATATTTTTCTACAATACTTACTGAAGGTTGTACCTTGGATACTTATATGCCATAAGCAAGTTGAAGGAAACAAATGGCGTACACACCAACTATTGACATTCCATTCATGCTTTTTTTTTTTATTGTTTATTTTATTTTATGTTATTTTTTTGAGACAGAGTCTTGCTGTGTTGCCCAGGTTGGAGTGCAGTGGTACAATCTCAGCTCACTGCAACTTCCGCCTCCCAGGTTCAAGTGATTCTCCTGCCTCAGACTCCCAAGTAGCTGGGATTACAGGCTCCTACCACCACACCCAGCTAATTTTTGTAGTTTTAGTAGAGATCAGGTTTCACCATGTTGGCCAGGCTGGTCTCGAACTCCTGACCTCAAGCGATCTGCCCGCCTTGGCCTCCCAAAGTGTTGGGATTACAGGTGTGAGCCACCATGCCCAGCCTCCATTCATGCCTCTGAGGTGGGAAGGACACTGCATGGAGTAGGGACCATTTGGATAGCTGCTTTGTGTTCTCATTTTATGCAAATTCTTCCTATCAGACAGTCTGTACCTGCAAGGAATAGCCATGAAGGCTTACCGCAGTTCAAGTTTTACTCTAGCCCACAAAACACGTAATTTACGAGCCAAAAGAGAAGCTGGAGGCCATTTATGTTGGAGCAAATTCAGAATGTCTCACCAGGAATTAAGACTACTTTTTCTTTCCTTTCGGAGAAGCATTAGGCACACATTTTAGAGAATGACTGCTTAATTTATAACCTCTTACTCATACTTTAGAAGTTTACTACTGAAATGCAGAGTTATCTGGAATGTTCTGAATGAGTTGCATCATCTTGTTTTAGGCTTGAACAAAAACTAAGAACAGACACCAGGCACACACTTCAACAGCATCAAGTCCCCACAGTCAAATGGAGGCCTCCAAATACCATTCTTTTCATACTGTGGAACAACCAAAAAAATCACACAGTGGTCTAAGTATGTCCTAGAAAATATTAGCATCAGCAAAACGGTGTGTAAGTAGCCAAAGGACGCGGTGGAACAAGAACTATGAGGAGAGGAAGAAAATGAAAAGTAAAAAGATAGGCCTTTTTAAAGATTGCAAACACACTGAGAATGTTAACATACTTGTTACATCATTGGAGACTTTGTTCTTGATCTTCAGTTCCAAGGGTACTGCTAGGATCGGGTTGAGTTCCAACCGTTGCTTTTTCTTCTGCAGCAGATGCATCTTGTAAGATCCTATGGGATTGTTCTGCATTATAACACAAGTGGGTATCACATTTCTGGCAAGCTCATCCTCTGGTTGCTTATCTTTTTTAAAGTTATAACAATATGTTGCTAGAGATTTAGCTATCTCAAATTGTATATAAAAGAACCAACATTATTCAGTTTACATTTCTCTAAACAAACATCCATTCATTCATTGAAAAATACATCATTACCAGTTGTTCAAAATAAATAAGTGCTTGTCTCAGCTAGGAATAGAGTGGCCCTTTTTCAAAAGTGCATGCTGCTATTTTTCTGAACATGGGGCTTTGAGAGGAAATACCTACATTCTTTGCAATATTTAAAAACGGGTTTCACGGAATCAGGGGAAGAAGGAAAAGGAGGCACCAGAATCCCTTTCAAATATGGCTTCTTCCTGAGCCACCCACCGGTGATGCGCACGACTTCCCCATCTTGGGCTTGGGTTTGGGCTTGGTCCCTCTTGAGCTTGGGAACCAGAGTCAGAGGGCGGTTCTGGCTGACTTCTAAGACTCACCAGTTGAACTCGTCTTGCTCCTCCTCGGGATCTGACCATGATTTCTGCCTCTGCCTGGACAGCACCTTCCCCGCACACCTGGTTGAACACTTCAGCCACTTGGTTCCCTCATAGGCCTTTCCGCCCTGCTTCCCATCAGGCCCAAGAGGCAATGGTCCCCAGCAAAGAGCTGACGGCACATAGATTGAAACTTTCTGTGGATCCTCTTTAACTCTCCAAGCCCGCCTCCTGCATCTCTTCACCCAGCCCTGCGCATATCGGCCGCCATCTTTGTTCACGTCTTCTGCTCCTCCAGCTCCTGAAGGCGGCGCCCATTCTCCCATCATCATGTAGTCAGTGCCAGCCCCGTGCCTGCTGGTTGTGAACACATAATCATGCAGTCACATTGAATCACGTCACTGCAGAAACCCCACCCCAAGAGACGAGCTATGGGAAAGAAGGTTTGGGGGCCGCTTTCCCTGAGCTTTCCTGGTATGTTCACACTTCAGTTGCCCTTCTAGCTCTAGCTCTTGCCCATCTTCCCAATGGGAGAAGGTCAGGAACAAAAGAAATGTGTGGCCACTTTAAGAGGTGGGAAGTGGGCCAGGCGCGGTGTCTCACGCCTGTAATCCCAGCACTTTGGGAGGCCGAGGCGGGCGGATCACAAGGTCAGGAGATCAAAACCACCCTGGCTGACACGGTGAAACCACGTCTCTACTAAAGATACAAAAAATTAGCCGGGCGTGGTGTCGGGCGCCTGTAGTCCCAGCTACTCGGGAGGCTGAGGCAAGAGAATGGCGTGAACCCGGGAGGCGGAGCTTGCAGTGAGCCGAGATCGCGCCACTGCACTCCAGCCTGGGAGATAGAGCGACAGAGCGAGACTCCGTCTCAACAAACAAACAAACAAACAAAGAGGTGGGAAGTGCTGCAGGGATGAGCCTCTTGCCCCTACTCCCTGGTCCCTGTGAGGTGGGTCTTCCCCTGTAATTAGAGGTGCCAGTCATTCTTTTTATGGTACAAGTGACCTGTTGTAACAACCAGTATTGTCCACAAACAACATTAAAATGTGGATATAAAACATGAAGAGACAGTATAGGACTTCCAGGCCCCGTGAATATCACTAGCAATGACAGCGAAATACCACGAGTTCTTGCCTTCAGCTTTGTGCTGAATTGATAATCCTGCCTTCTGCGGAGCACTCTGCAGCACCACTGCTAACTTGGAACTTCCTTGCTGTGCTACCCTAGGATGCAGTTATTTAATAGTCTGTGTTTCTAATGACGGCAGCTGCTTGTTTTTGTATCACAGAACTGTAGGGCTTCCTCAGAATTTATATGAGTTGAGTCTACCCCATACAGTGAGAAGAAATGGATTTCCTTCTGAAGTTGGATGTCGTTATAGCCGATCATAAATCAGCCTCTTTGGGGGCACCCACAGAGGCTGAGCCCCACTGAGCACAGATGGCTTGCCCAGTGCTGGGAGGGGCTTAAGCCCTTGCAAAGTACTTGCTTTATAGCCTGGGATTGATTATTACCCAGGGAATCACTTACAAACATTAAAAGCCTAAATTCTGACCACTGCTATGACATTCAGGTGGCAAAAGAACGAACATTTTCAAATTTTCCTTTTTTCTCTGCTTTCTCTTTCTTTCTTTCTCTTTCTTTCTTTCCTTTCTTTTCTTTTTTTCCTTCCTTCCTTCCTTCCTTCCTTCCTTCCTTCCTTCCGTCCGTCCTTCCTTCCTTCCTTGCTTCCCTTCCCTTCCCTTCCCTTTTCTTTTCTTTTTTTGAGACACAGGTATTATAAGGTATTACAGTAATAATACATTATTATTATTATTATTATTA
Source organism: Papio anubis (assembly GCF_008728515.1). NCBI lineage: Eukaryota > Metazoa > Chordata > Mammalia > Primates > Cercopithecidae > Papio > Papio anubis. The sequence continues at coordinate 155,553,336 of NC_044982.1, forward strand.
TTATTATTTTTGAGACACAGGTTTGCTTTTATCACCCAGGCTGGAGTGCAATGGCACGATCTTGGCTCACTGCAACCTCCACCTCCTGGGTTCAAGCGATTCTCCTGCCTCAGCCTTCCAAGTAGCTGGGATTACAGGCGCCTACCACCATGCCTGGCTAATTTTTGTATTTTTAGTAGAGATGGTGTTTCACCATGTTGGCCAGGCTGGTCTCGAACTCCTGACCTCAGGTGATTCGCCTGCCTCAGCCTCCCAGAGTGCTGGGATTACAGACGTGAGCACAACGCCCAGCCTAAATTTTATTTTTCAAAAAAAAAAAAAAAAACCTCAAAAACAATCTCTTCAGTTAAACTTGGATAATATAATTGCTATATCTTTTTTAAAAAAATACAACTTTTAAGTAGTTTTAGATTCTCGTGGAAGTTGCAAAAACATGTAGCTTTCATTCAGCTACATGGATGAATAAATACTTCTCAGAAAAAAATTGTATTACACGAAAGCCTAAAGTAACATAAGAAGTCGTTCATAAATATTCATTTTCACCAACTTGACTTTTTCAGGGGATTGATCATTTTACTCAATGTTACGGAGACTGTGGAATGGAAGGGTTTATAATTAACCTGTAATTTGCCACAATTATCCTAAAAGCCAAAGGCAATTTTTCCAGAGACAAACCTTAAAATATATTATTTCAATATATTGTAAAATATAAAAGCTTGACTGTATTACAAACGCTTAAAATATAAGTCTGGGCCGTTATGGTTCTGTCTTGGAGAAACGTAGGCAAATGAAGACCAGCAACCAAATGCTACTTCAAAATAGTTCAAATCCTTTTCTTGCAATTCTCTGAAACCTGAATAGGTCCACATGCACACAGGTCATGGTATCACAAAATAGGAATCCCCTGTTCTTTCATCTGTCCCCGTTACTCCTGCAACTTTCCCAGAACATCTGCTGCGGTTACCTTCCCCAAACCTTTCTCTTCTGACCAGCCCTGTTCACCTTTTCTCTCTCCTACTCTTCTTTCCCTCCCCCGACTCTTCATTTCTTCTTCTTCTTCTCTTTTTATTTTTTAATTTATTTATTTTTATTTGAGACAGAGTCTCGCTCTGTCGCCCAGGCTGGAGTGCAGTGGCGCGATCTCAGCTCACTGCAAGCTCCGCCTCCCCGGGTTTACGCCATTCTCCTGCCTCAGCCTCCCGAGTAGCTGGGACTACAGGCGCCGCCACCTCGCCCGGCTAGTTTTTTTGTATTTTTAGTAGAGACGGGGTTTCGCCGTGTTAGCCAAGATGGTCTCCATCTCCTGACCTCCTGATCCACCCGCCTCAGCCTCCCAAAGTGCTGTGATTACAGGCGTGAGCCACGGCGCCCAGCCTTCATTTCTTTATGACATCAGCCAACCCAAACCCTCTCCTAGCAAGAAAGAACCCTTTCTCTTGAGAAGGAAGGAGATTGGAAAATTAGAACAGGCAATTACAGATCTCTCTTTGGAAGGCTGGGAGAAGAGAAACAGTTGAGAAGACTTCCGTGCCAATTTTTTTTTTTTTTTTTTGAGACAGAGTCTCACACTGTTGCCCAGGCTGGAGTGCGGTGGCGCCATCTTGGCTCACTACAACCTCCGCCTCCCAGGCTCAAGCCATTCTCCTGCTTCAGCCTCGTGGGTAGCTGGGACTATAGGCATGTGCCACTACGCCCAGCTAATTTTTTTTGTATTTTTAGCAGAGAAAGTTTTCCACCGTGTTGGTCAGGCTGGTCTCAAACTCCTGACCTCAAATGATCCACCCACCTCCGCCTCCCAAAGTGCTGTGATTACAGGTATGAGCCACCGCACCTTGTCCCTGTGCCAATTTTTTTAAATGACAGCTTTATTGAGATGTAATGTGCATACCACAGAAATCACCCTTTTAAATATATATTTAAACATTTAATATGTTTTTAAATATTTACTGTATCAAATGTTAACATTTATATTTAATATTAACATATATTTAATATATTAAAATATTAAATATTAACATATTTAATTTTAAAATATATATAGTTCAGTAGTTTTTAGCATATTCACAGATGTATGCAATCATAATCTAATCTCAGAACATTTTCATTATCTCAAAAAGAAGTACTGTACCGTCAGCAGTCACTTCCCATTCACTCACGACCTCTGGTCCTGGCAACCACTAATCTACTTTGTCTCTGTTGATTTTCCTCTTACGGGCATTTCATAGGAACGGAAACCTACAGATGTACATTTTGTGATGGGCTTCTTTCTCTTAGCATAGTTTTAAAGGTTATCTGTGTTGTAGCATGCATCAGTAATTCATTCCTTTTTATGATGAAATAATATTCTGTTGTGTAGAGAGGCCATATTTTGTTATCCATCTGGTTGACAGGTAATTGGGTTGTTTCTACTTTTTGACTATTATGAACAATGCTGCTATGAACCTTCTTAGACCAGGTTTTCATGGACACATTTTCATTTATCTTGAGTTTATAACTAAGAATGGAATTCATAGATCATACATCAACTCTAACATTTTGAAGAACCATGATCATTTTTGTGCCTCTACCTGCAGAATGAAAGCTAAGTCCAGCTTCCTTAACCTATTAATATTTTATGTCTTGCACTTAAAAATCCTCATTAAAACAAGAAAGATATAAATATTTCTATTAGATGATTAGAAATCATCCCTCAGGTTGTGTGAGGAGCTGTACACAGTTTTCTTGGGCATCACAGATGCTTACTTCTATATCATTAAGGAAGGAGACCACTACTACTCCTGCTGCCCTCCTCCCCCCACCTTGCCTAGTTCACAAGACAGGAAGAGAGTGAGAAAGAAACAAAAGTAAGATAAATAGCCAGACAACCTTGGCACCATCACCCAGTCCTAAAAGTTAAACAAAGTAATAATAATAACATCAACCCCTGGCCTAAACTACCTGTGTTATCTGTAAATTTCAGACACTGTATGAAAAAAGCATTGTAAAACTTTCTGTTCTGTTAGCTGATGCACGTAGCCCCCAGTCACGTTTCCCACGCTTGCTCGATTTATCACGACCCCTTCACGTGGACCCCTTAAAGTTGTAAGCCTTTAAAAAGGCCAAGTATTTCTTTCTCGGGGAGTTCGGCTCTTAAGACGCGAGTCTGCCGACACTCCCGGCCGAATAAAAAAAACCTCTTCCTTCTTTAATCCAGTGTCTGAGGAGTTTTGTCTGCGGCTTGTCCTGCTACATCATGAGATTTTAGAGAGAAGCAGTGGGTATTTTTATTAAAGTAAAAATCAATGCAGGGTTGAAACTCATGATAACATACTGTGGCTGGGTACCTGATATTTTGGTTAGAGCATAATTAAGCTTACTACTTTTTAGAGCAAACTATGTCCTTACCTTCGTAATGAAGAAAAAAGTAGGTGAGTAGGGAAGGCAGAATTCCTCCAGATGAGCGCAGAAAGCACAGGAGGCTTTTGCACCTTTGAAAAAGAGCTTCAGGAGAAAAGCTTCCACTCTCTTGGGATAGCAATCCTGAGGGAGGATCTCTGGGTACTCCTTTAAGGAGAACACGCCATCAGACGCCAAGTGCGGGAGCAGCTGACTCACATTGAATTCCTTCAGGATCTTCTCTTTATAACTCATCAGTATGCGAGAGCCACTTGTTCCTCTTCCTTTCTCTCCGTGTTCTTATCTCACTGTTGTAAAACTAAGACTTGGCTCTTCTCTCAAGCATCCTGGTGTGTGGAGAACTGGGGAAATATCTCCCTCCTGGGTCTTGCTGCTCTGTGCCCTCCGTGGGCAATGTCCACATCGCATGGACACCTGTAAGCAAAACCATACTGCCACCTGGAATTATTACAGATCTGCGGGAGGAAGGTAGGCTTCAGATTAAAGCCAGGAGCCGCACAATGCTGACTGTCCTGTCCCAAGACCATTAGGCTGCACTAATCAACACCTTGCTGCAGTAAACTTCAAAAGACGAAAAGAGATGCAGTCTGGCTAACCCCTGATCAATTTAAATTCCTCCTTGATCCCCAAATAGTCATTTCCGCATCTCCCCACACCCTCAAATGATCATTTTCAACATTATGGAAATAACAGGCTCACAGTCTGTATTCAATGGTCTCATCATAGGCAGGAAGTCCTATCAGGAACTGCGCTGCTCACCTATCCCTGCACTTCCCACTATGCAGTTCGGGGTTAGGCAGGGAATTGCAGTAAAACTATACACCGTAAAGAAAAGTTAGTGTTTTTTTTGTTTTGTTTTGTGTGTGTGTGTGTGTTGTTTGTTTGTTTGTTTTTTGAGATGGAGTTTCGCTCTGTTGCCCAGGCTGGAGTGCAGTGGCACGATCTCAGCTCACTGCAACCTCCGCCTCCCAGGTTCAAGCGATTCTCCTGCCTCAGCCTCCTGAGTAGCTGGGATTACAGGCGCGTGCCACCACGCCCAGCTAATTTTTGTATTATTATTAGTAGAGACGGGGGTTTCACTATGTTTGCCAGGCTGGTCTCGAACTCCTGACCTCAGGTGATCCACCCACCTTGGCCTCCTAAAGTGCTGGGATTACAGGCGTGAGCCATCGTGCCCGGCCGGCGTTTCAGTTTTATTAAACTGTCTACTGCATGCCAGTTCTTAGTAGCACAGTCTCTTTTTGTTTTAGAAACTCAAAACCTTCTAAGTGATCACCTGGTTAAATAATGCAATCCCATAAATGACCCTTCTCTTCTGATCCACGCCTGGTGTCCACTTAATTAAACCAGATTAGAAAAAGGGATTATTGCCGGTTCAGGGAGGCTGCTGCCACAGACAATGCCTCACTTCAGATTGTGCAGTTATAATACAATTGCTCCAAGCCACCCTTCATGTTTACACCTGCCTGGAAGCTCTCAGGCCCTGGAGTAACCTCAGGACACTCCTGGCCTTGTCTGTGGGTAACCAGTTCTTCTCTCAGATGTGCGGTCTGTGCTGTTCCTCCCCATCTGCCAGTACAAGTTAGGTGGGGCACCTGGGCCCTTCTCCCACTCACATTGCCTGTGTCCTCTCTGTAAGAGTCACCTTAAGACCATGTGGGTAAACAAGAGTGACTTAAAGGAGCTCAAATACGTGTTACTTTTTTCCAGTTGGGAAATTGGCAAAAAATTCTGTGGTTATGGTAATATTCTTGCCAGTTTATAGAAGCGATTAGATCTTTTTCTATAGCATCAGTGTGGAAGATTTCCTTTTCAGGAAATCAAAACTCCTCTGAGTGGCCTGATAATAGTAACCATAAGAAACTAATTTTCCTGGAATTGCTTCTGACCTCACTTGTGAACTGGAGATTGTAACTTTGTGTCACTATACTCCATTTTATTAACCATGTGGTTCAGACGCTTTGGCATTTTGGAGCCTTGGTGACTCTGGAGAGAGAGACTGTGCTTCCCAGGATTAGCCAGTTCCTTGAGATAGCAAAGAGCTTGCCTGAAAGCCTGCCTTTCGTACACAAATCAACCAATCCATTGCAGACCAGCCTGGCCAACGGGGTGAAACCCTGTCTCTACTAAAAATACAAAAAAAAATTAGCTGGACATGGTGGCACATGCCTGTAATCCCAGCTACTGGGGAAGCCGAGACAGGAGAATCTGTTGAACCTGGGAGGCAGAGGTTGCAGTGAGCCAAGATCACGCTACTGCACTCCAGCCTGGGCCGCAGAGTGGGACTCTGTCTTAAAAAAAAAAAAAAAAAAAAAAAAAATTCAAGCAATCCAGTGCTCATACCCCAGCCCCCTCCTTTCTCAGGCTCTTACACTCTGGGCCAGGATCTACCTGCCCTAGTCACCCCAGGGCCAGCTACCAGAATACTACGGACAGCCCTATGCCCCAGTCAATCATGCCCCAGAAATTATTCAAACCAGTCAATGCTAAGTCTGTTTACCCTGCCTCACCTGTCCCTTCCTGTGGAAACCATAAGAAAGGCCCTTGCCCTCCTTTTGCTCCTGCTCTATCTCCTGACCTACCTGGTACCCCTTCCTCTTGGGAATAGTAAAAAACTCTCTTGCCAGCGGCAGTCATCTCCTGACCTGTTGGCCTCATCACACCTGAATCCTAATAATACCTATCTTGAATAACACCCATGGAAAGTACAAACCTGGGGCTGGGCTGGGACAACATTGTGAAGCTCTTTGAGCTTCATGAATAACTGGGCCAGGGCAGTCACAATCCCTGCTACACTCTTTAGCAGCAGCAATTTCTGCAAATGCAGCCCTCATTGAAGCTTCTGAGAGAAAGAGTGTCATCTGGTGGTATTTTGTAGTCTCTTAGGCCGTTTTCTTTCTCTCTCTCTCTTTTCTTTTCTTTTTTCTTTTTTCTTTTTCTTTTTTTTTTTTTTTGAGACTGAGTCTTCCTCTGTAGCCCAGGCTGAAGTGCAATGGCATGATCTTGGCTTACTGCTCACTGCAACCTTTGCCTCCTGGGTTCAAGCGATTCTCCCACTTCAGCCTCCTGAGTAGCTGGGATTACAGGCACCTGCCACCATGCCCGGCTAATTTTTTGTATTTTTAGTAGAGATGGGGGGGTTCACCATGATGGTCAGACTGGTCTTGAACTCCTGACCTCGTGATCCTTCCGCCTCGACCTCCCAAAGTACTGGGATTACAGGTATGAGCCACTGCACCTGGCCTCCTCTCTCTTTTAAATAGATCATTTTTAGAGCAGTTTTAGGTTCACAGCAAAATTGAGCGGAAAGTACAGACAGTTCCCATATAACTCCTGCCCCTACGCATTCACAGCCTTCCCCACTACCAACATGGGCACCAGAGTGGTCCATTTGTTACAATCAATGAACCTATACTGATACACCTTTATTGCCCAAAGTCCATGGTTAACATTAGGGTTCACTCTTGGTGTGTTGGACATTTTATGGATTTGGTCAAAAGTATAATAACATGTGTCTATAATTACTGTATCATACTGAGTAGTTTCACTGCCCCCAAATCCTCTATGCTCTGCCTATTCATTCGTCCCTCCCTTCAACCCCTGGCAGTGCCTGATCTTTTCACTGTTTCCATAGTTTTGTTGCAGGCCATTTTTACTCTAAGATTTTCTTTATTTGACAGTCCACTTTGTGCTGGGTGTGTAGTACAGAATCACGATGAGTGAGAGAGACAGCCTGGAGCATCTTGGAGTCCATGTTGGGATGGACTCATGGATTCCTATATTTTCCTACTCCAGGAAAGAGGTGCGGGTAGGGATAGAAAAAAAAAAAAAAAGTCAAGTAGACAAATAAAAATAATTAGGCCTGGAGCGGTGACTCACACCTGTAATCCCAGCACTTTGGGAGGCTTAGGCGGGTGGATCACCTGAGGTCGGGAGTTTGAGACTAACCTGACCAACATGGTGAAACCCTGTCTCCACTAAATATACAAAAATTAGCCAGGTGTGGTGGCGGGCACCTGTAATCCCAGCTACGCAGGAGGCTGAGGCAGGAGAATCGCTTGAAGCTGGGAGGTGGAGGCTGCAGCAAGCTGAGATCACACCATTGCACTTCAGCCTGGGCGACAAGAGTGAAACTCCGTCTCAAAAATAATAATAAAAATCCCAGCACTTTGGGAGGCCAAGGTGGGAGATCACGAGGTCAGGAGATCGAGACCATCCTGGCTAACACGGTAAAACCCCGTCTCTACTAAAAATACAAAAAATTAGCCAAGCGTGGTGGCGGGCACCTGTAGTCCCAGCTACTCCAGAGGTGGAGGCAGGAGAATGGCATGAACCCAGGAGGCAGAGCTTGCGGTAAGCTGAAATGGCACCACTGCACTCCAGCCTGGGCAACAGAGCGAGATTCCCTCTCAAAAATAATAATACTAATGATAATAATAATGAATTATTTACAGGTAAAGTAAAAATTCTCTAGTGTTCAAGAGATTAAAATAAATTGTCTCAAGCAAAAGTCAAACTAGGATGATTTTTTTTTAATTATTCAACTTATTTAGAAGTTAGGTTTTTTTGTTCCTGTTGAATTGCTTTGTTCTGTTTTAGGTACTAAAAATAACCTTTCATTCTTTGGAGCTGATGGTATTTACTATGACAGGCAAACAATTGCCCTTCTTTCTACCACCATCTTTTCGTTGTTAATATTCCTGGTGTCCATAAATGTTCTTGCTTCTTTCTTTTTTTGTCTTTGCTTATTCAGTTACCTTCACCTAGAAATGCCATCTCCTTACGTCTGTCTGTGCTTCTTAAGGACTTGCCCAAATGTCATCTCCTGCAAGCAACAGAAATCTCCACTAGCTCACAACCACACTTAACTTCTTCCTGGATTTACCTATTTAGGCATCAATTATTTACTTTTTACTATAATACATGAGAATTTAGCTCTTATACCACCCACTTCCCCTTCCTCAAACATTATCTTTAGTCATACAAGTAATCTCTTATCATTAGGACTTTGCAGAGTAAAGCCAAGTTTTCTAGACTATTTAGGATAGGGTATTTCTTTTCTTGGCACTGTTTTTTGTTTTGCAGGTCTTCCTCATAGTAGTAATTTTTCATTTAAAAAATGCTGTTGTAGCCCTTTCTGTGAGATCTCCTTCTCTTTTGAAGCCTTTGGCTCCTCTGTGCCCATCTTGGCAGGTTGTTCTTTCGGTTGGCTGTGCAGATGCCATCTTGAGGGTTTTCTCATCTGCTTTCCTAGAGTAGCTCCATTGTTTCCTGGATCCCATGTCGTCTTTCTTGGCTTACCCTTTCTCATTTTACCTGACAACGTCCTCAAATAAAACCCTAAGAAAGCATGGAGTGGTATCTTTTCTGAGCTCTATCTTCCAAAAAAATATGACTCAGTGTTTGAGTTTTGGAGCCAGTCCGAGATAGGTTTGAATCTTGGTTCTCCTACTTATTAGCTGTATGCCCTTGGGATGATTCCCTAATTGCTCTATGCATGAATTTTCCATTTGCAAAATGGGGGAGCCAGTAATAGCAGTAGTACCTATGTTTTTAGGGAGCTATGAGGATTAATTGAATTGGTACATGTAAGCCATTTAGAACACTGCCTGGTGCGTACCACATCCCCATCGGTATTCACGTCTCTCATATTCTACCCTCACACTTGATTGATAGTTTGGTTGATTATGTATTTCTAGGTTGAGGATAATTTTACCTTAGAATTTCAAAGTCCGTGCTGTTGTCTTCTAACCAGTTGTGGTGGTGAAGCCTCACGCCGTCCTGAGTTTCACTTCTTTATGCAGAACTTTCTCCCTGGAAGCTTTTAGGAGTTTGTCTTTTCCTTGGTGAGCTGAAATAGCACAACAGTGTACTTAGTGTGGATCTTTTTTCATTCATGTGCTGGGTACACCAAATGGATAGGCCTATGGATAGGCTCTTTCAAAGTTGAGTCTTGAATCTTGTCATATTTTTGTTGTTAACTTTCTCCTTTCCATTTTATTTGTTCATTTTGAAGTGTCTGTTAATTGGATTTTAGACCTCTTGCCTTGAGTCTTGTATCTCACGTTATTTCTAATGTTTTTAAAAATTTTAAGTTCCGGAATATTTTTCTTATCTTTCAACTTTGAGGAAATTTTATTTGGAGAGTCATAACTTTAAGTTTTGTTTTGGTTATTTATTGTTGCTTAACCAATTATCCCAAAACTTAATGGCATCAAACTACACATTTGTCTATCTGTCACTACTGTATGGGATAACTGGGGCTAGCTGGACAGTTTTTCTGCTGGTCTCATTTGGCAGCTCTCACTGTGCGGTTAGACGGTGGCAGGGACTGGTCGTCTGGATGCTCAGCTGCAGTGTAATGTCTGAGACGGCTTCTTCACCCACGGGACTCTGCTGCCTTGGTGTTTCTTCCTGTGGCCTTTCTCTCTGCATAGCACCTCATCCTCTCGGGCCTCTTCATGTGGCTTTTCTTTCTCCAAGAGGGTAGTCAATTCTTATTTTTGGCTTCCAGAAGCACAGAAGTGGACCTGCCAGGCGTTCTTAAGGCTTAGACCTGGAGCAAGTCCAGCGTCATTTCTACCACATGCTACAGGTTAAAGTGAGTCTTGGGGCCAACCCAGATTCACTGTGGGATGGACCTGTCCAAGGACATGATGACAGGAGGTGTGGCTCATTGCGGACCAACTCCCAGGATGAACCCTGAGTTCTAAGAACTTTTTCTTCTCTGATTATTTCTTATTCATATTCTGTTTTGTTTTATACATGTAATATATTCACAAGTGTCTTTGTGAAGTGATTTTGATACTCTTTGTCTTCTCCCTTGCATCTCTTTGTTCTTTAATACATTTTTTCTTAGTTTATTTTGGTCTTATTTTTCTTTTTAAAGCCTTTCCTTAAATCTCTCTTCTATGTTGCTTATCATTTGTAGTCTTTTTTTCTTTTTTTTTTTTTTTGAGACCAAGTTTCGCTCTTGCTGCCCAGGCTGGAGTACAATGATGAGATCTCGGCTGACCACAACCTCTGCCTCCCAGATTCAAGCGGTTCTCTTGCCTCAGCCTCCCAAGTAGCTGGGATTACAGGCGTGCACCACCGGCTAATTTGTGTATTTTTAGTAGAGATGAGACTTCTCCATGTTGATGAGTCTGGTCTTGAATTCCCAACCTCTGGTGATCCACCCACCTCGCATCCCAAAGTGCTGGGATGACAGGTGTGAGCTACCGTGCCTGACCTGTAGTCTTTTTTTTTTTTCTTAATTCCTTTATTTGTTCATTCATATTTGAGAGAGGTGCTAAAAGACTGGGAGCCAGTGTGTGGTGGCTCACACCTAGAATCTCAGAGCTGTGGGAGACCAAATTTGGAGGATCATTTGAGCCCAGGAGCTCAAGACTACTTTGGGCAACATAGTGAGACCTCATCTTTACAAAAAATAAAAAAAAAAAATAGTGAGGTGTGGTGACACCCTTCTGTAGTCCCAGCTACATGGGAGGCTGAGGCAGGAGGATTGCTTGAGCCCGGGAGGTTGAGGCTATAGTGAGCTGTGATCACGCCACTGCATTCCTGCATTGCAGCCTAGGTGAAAGAGCAAGACCCTGTCTCAAAATAAATAAATAAATACAAATAAAAATAAATAAAAATTGATTGGGAGTTCTTTGTGGCCAAGACTTGTCAACTGATAGCTTTTAGGGGAATGTATGCTGATTCCTAATTGTTATCCTCCACCCCTCTATCTTATCTCCTGGTGCAATCGTAAATGATGGCTGGAACTACTCCATTCCTCTAGATGTAAAATCTACATTCTCTTGCCTGAGGTAGGTATGTTTGCTTGGGTTCTGCTTAAGGAGATGGGGGCAACAGTGTATTTCAGGGCCTGTAACATGTGTTCTCTATACAGGCTTTTGGTTAATCTCTGTTTTTCAGTCTTGCCTATCAGTCCCACTCTCGGGGGTACCTCGTATCTGAGTCTAAAACCTTTCCAGGTTGCTGTGGGACAAATTAGCCTCCTTGTTCTCAGTATCCCCCTGACCTCCACCTTTGTTAGCTTTGCTCCATTAATTAACCATTTTCCATTTACTATCGTTGTCTAACGGAGATGAATTCTCTTCTATTGGTAACCCCATTCCTTTTTGTAATTGTGTGTTTATACAATGTTTATTCTTCACTGTATTTCTATTGGAGCCTCAGGACGAAGAGCAGATGGTAAAAATATGTGTTCAGTGTTCAGTTTTCCTTCTGTAAGAAATCTGCAAATTGGAATAGATCATGGACTTAATGCATATAGAGCTACTTTGTTTTTCATGATTGTGCCTTCAATTCTATGTAGAAATATAATTTGTGACTTGCCTGATGAAATTTTCCTAATTTTGAGTCATCTTTACATTCCTATAATAAACACTGTTAGAATGGCTATGGTAATATTTTATTTTTACATTTTTCCTTCTGTATTAAATAAGATTATAGTTCTGTTTGTTTCCTTTAAGGCTGTTATTTCATTTCAGTGTCAAGGGTATGCAGGGCTGACTTGGGAAGCTTAACATCTTTTTTTCTAAGATCTAGGATGTAGATCTAGTTTACAGAGTAATTTTCAACTGCAGGAGTATTTTACCTTCCATGGGACGTTTGGAAACATCTGGAGACATTTTTATGGTCACAACTGGTCATGGTCGGGAGGTCTTATTGGCATTCTGTAGGTAGAGGGGATGTTTCTAAACGTCCAACAACACACGAGGAGAACCCTCCACAAAGAATTGTCTGGCCCAATATATCAATATTGCTGAGGCTAACAAATTCTGGTTTAAATAAATATCCAATTTGGAGGATGAGTCTTTGTCTTTTTTCCTTCTTCTGCATATTGGTCTCCAGATTTTCCACTTCCTCAGTTAGTTTTCATAACAGTAGATTCTTAAACAAATGAACACTTCATCCATACTTCTAAGGTGTTGTAAAGATGTGTAGTTTTCACTTTTTGCATCATATTCACATGTGGCTATATGCTCTTTTCTCTTCAAGGTTTTCTTTATCTTGATTACTTATCAGAGACTTCACTATTTTATTATCTTAGTCTTTTGAAAGAATCCTCATTTAGTATTATTTTTTAAATCTTTTTTTCTACTTTTTCCTTATGTCTTAATTATTTACCCTTTTTGTTTATTTTGCTTTTCCTAGTTTAGTAGATCAATGTAATTTAAATTACTTTTTAAACAAACATGTAAGGGTATACATTTTCTTTGAGTGCTGTTTGACTTTGTTCCACAAGTTTTAAAATTATTTTTTAATAGCTTGTATTTTCTAAATTATTTTATTGCTGCTTTTGTTCAAATTGCTCTATTAAGTTTTATTTATTTATTTATTTATTTATTTATTTATTTATTGAGAAGGAGTCTCGCTCTGTAGCCCAGGCTGGAGTGCAGTGGCACGATCTTGGCTCACTGCAAGCTCCACCTCCCGGGTTCATGTCATTCTCCTGCCTCAGCCACCCAAGTAGCTGGGACTACAGGTGCTCACCACCATGTCTGGCTTTTCTTTTGTATTTTTAGTAGAGATGGAGTTTTACCGTGTTAGCCAGAATGGTCTCAATCTCCTGACCTCGTGATCCACTCATCTCGGGCTCTGAAAGTGCTGCAATTACAGGCATGAGCCATTGCACCCAGCCCAAAACTTTGTGTTTTTACAGATATTAGACATGTTTCTTGTTTAAGAAAAAAAAATCTTAACAAAAACGTAGAAGAATAAGAGAAACATTTTTCCAAAAAAGAGAAATCATTGTGATTATTTTGTCTTATTGGAATATTGGATAATATAGTCTGCTTCATTAATCATCAAGCATGCTATGGATTTTCCATTTTTATAGAATTTGTATCTCAGTTAAGGTAACACTGGTAATTTTTGTACTGTATTTGAAGATGAAAAATATAGGCCAAAATCATAGACCTTGCATAGAAGCTGGATAATGAAGACAGTTCTGGAGGAAAACATAGATACACACACATGGACACACATATATATAAAGTATGCACACATTTTATTTTTAAAGTTTTAAAGCTTTTAAAGCAAAAGCCAGCCCCTCCCCTCTCCCAGAGTGGATGGCCTCTCCTCTCTCTTAGAGTGGGTTGGGATAGCGGTTGCATGGGGACCTTTCCTTGTGAGCCACAGGTCCCTCTGGACACACTGCTGTCTGGCCACGCCCCCTTTCCCTTTCATCTTTCTCATTGACCAATGGGCTTGGAGCATTAAGGCCACGCCCCTATTGAGCATTCTACTGGGGCCCTGGTTACGCCTCCTCTGGCTCAGTCGCACAGCAACCTGGTCAGTGACTGGAGGTGTTCATCAGTGCTCACTAGGATTTTGCTGATGTGGCCCCAAACCCGCCTCCCTCCCCACCCTGCGATGGCAGAAGAAACTCAACAGAGCAAATTGGCTGCAGCCAAGAAAAAGGTAAAAACGCACTGCGTCATGGCCTCCCAACCCAGCCACAGATCCCCTCTGATAACAAGACTTCTGCCAGAGTTGATACCTCTCCTGAGGCACACCGGACTGGGCCCCCCAACCCCGGTGCCTCTGGGCTACTCCCACCAAAGTTTTGTCAGTCAGCCCCACCCCTTCAGCAAGCAGCCCAGTCCCTGCCCACACTAATCACCCCAGGTTGACTTTGGGCAGGTGACTCCTGGGGCTCCCCACTCCATTACTGGGCCCTCATCTCCTGCCACCCCAAGCTTGATCTCCCTGGGCTCTTTGGGCTCTCATCCCAAAGGACCTGGGTTCCCCAGCCCCAGCCCCTCCCTTGCCAGTCATCCCTGGGTGACTTTGCGCTGGTGACTCCTGGGACTCCCTGCTGCAGACTCTGCCCTCCCCTCCTACTGCCTCAAGGTTGACCTCCCTGGGCTGTTTGCACTGGAGTCTCCAAGGACCTGGGTCCCAACCCTGTGTTTCCCTCCCCCATCATGAAGCAGCAACAGACATCGTGTGGATGTGGTCCCTCCCCCGAACCAGGAGGAGTGGAATGTAGTGATGTCACAGTCCACCTAGTAACTGTCATTACTGGAAGACTGGCCTTTGATCTTATGATTAAAGTCCCCTAAGCGTTCTCAACCCATTTCTGGTTCCTCTGGTCACAGCACACATTTCCAGCTGGAAGGGAAATGGAGACTATGGGACCTAGGAGCAAGCGATTTCAGGCTGCCTCACTCCCTTAACATCGACATTGACAGGGGGAAAAGCCTACACTTCCCCCGTGAGCTCAAAACGTTGACAGTATCTCTGGGTGGCCATGGGAGAATGGGTTTGGTTTTGGTTTTCTCCCAGGCTTCTACTTTCCAGAGAGATTTTAACATTTTTTTTCTGAGTTCTCCACCTCATATTCTAATTCTCCATGGTTCTGGGACCAGACTGCGCTTCAGTCAGTGTTCTCTGAAGTGAGATTTGCTCATCTTCTGTGGAACAGATCTTGGGAAACTGAACTTGATGACTTGCATCTTCCTCATATTATCTCAATCTGGGGTACTTTGAGTGCCACAGGATAAATGTGGGACATCTTCCTGAAGCATCAGTTTCCCTTGATTCTCTTGAGATCAGGAGAAAAATCATTAGTGTACTTAAGGATGACAGTCACATAGGTTTCTAAGAGAATACCAGACTTCTCTCTGAAATGAGGTTTGGGTTGTCCTCTTTCTGATAAATTCCCAGATTTAACAGAAAGGCTGTCTTCTGCCATGAGGACACATTGACATAAAAGTTTGAGAGGTACTGGTGCACTTCTTCACACTAACAGACGTGTGAGGATGTATGACTCTAAACCACATGGCATACAGCTCCTGCCTACCTAATGTTTACTTTTCTACCTCTGCCTCTGGTTTTCATCCCTGGCAGCTGCTGATTCTTGGCAAAACCTCAGAGCTTGGAGTCAGAAGATTGAGTTTCAAAGTTCCAGTTTTGCCTTTTTCTTATTTTTTTCTAGCCATGATATCAATCCGTCTCAGTCACTAAATGATTGTGACAACACCTTGTATAGTTGTTGGTGTCATTAAATCAGATAGTGTATGAGAGTATTTTGTAAAAACTGTAAAGGAGGATGTGGTTGTAGGGGCTGATGGTTCTCATGAGTATTACTGTTCTTCTTTCCCACAGTTAAAAGAATATTGGCAGAGAAACAGCCCTGGTGTTCCTGCAAGAGTGAAGAGGAACAGGAAAACAAATGGCAGTGTCCCTGAGACAGCCACTTCTGGTGGTTGCCACTTACCTGGGGATGTGAGTCTTGGCTGACCAGGCTTCTGGGGACAGGGGGCCCAAGGGGCAGTAGAGGGTAATTGTTAAGATTGTGGATGGACTGCTGGGTACTGGTTCAGAATTCTGGATTTGGCCGGGCATGGTTGCCCACACCTGTAATCCCAGCACTTTGGGAGGCCAAGGCAAATGGATCATGAGGTCAGGAGATTGAGACTATCCTGGTTAACACGGTGAAACCCCGTCTCTACTAAAAATACAAAAAAGTTAGCCGAGCCTGGTGGCAGGTGCCTATAGTCCCAGCTACTCAGGAGGCTGAGGCAAGAGAATGGCATGAACCTGGGAGACGGAGCTTGCAGTAGCCGAGACCGCACCACTGCACTGCAGCCTGGTGACAGAGCAAGGCTCCATCTCAAAAAACGAACAAAAAAAAAGAATTATGGATTTGAATCCTGCCTCTCCATCTGCTAGGGATATGATTTAGGGCAAGTTCCTTGAGCTCTTTGGGCCTCCCTTTTCACATCTGTGTAATAGAGGTGGTATCGTTTGACTTCCATTTTTTAAGTTTAAATGAGATTTGTTACTGTTGTTTTTAATGTTAATCCCCAGTACATGGCCTGCTGTAAACACTCAGGACACCCAGGATATGGTCATTGTTTGATTTTTCTCATCCCCAGTCTTAAGGGGAAGCCAGGACAATGAGAACAGCCACTTGCCATCAGGAGTCACTGAAAGGGCCCCACGGTGGGATGGTGGGGAGATAAGAACCATGAGAGAATTTGGCACAAAGGAGTTATGGGGCAAAGGGTCCAAGATAGGCAGAAAAGAAAATTGTAACAGTTGATGGGGAAGAAAGGAAGTCAGAGGGCTTAGACACTGGGGGAGAGAACATCTCCATATGCACTCTCATCTCTTGTAGTCAGCAACAGGTATTGGCGGAGAGGGCCCTACGTCATCTGCACCCCTCAAGGATCTGGAGGTAAGAGGCTCTGGGCGGAGGTGCAGTGACCCTGCAGGCCAATCCTCCAACCTCCTCCCACAGCGGGGACTGGGTGCCCCTCTGCCAGCTGAGATAGCCCACACACACCCCAGCTCTAATGATTGTTCTCTCTACCTCTCCCCCGACTCCTCCTCCACCTCCTCCTCTCTGCGTATGCCTCAGAGCCCGTGCCAAGAACTAGCAGTAGTCCTGGACTCGAGGTCTGTCAAAATCAGTCAACTGAAGAACACCATCAAATCTTTGGTAAGAGTCCAGTGGGGTCCCCTGATTCCATGCTGCCAATCCTGGGCTCCAGTTTCCCCTTGGGGCCCTGAAGAAAGGGGCTCAGGCCCCCTGGTGCCAAGGACAAATAGGGATCTGGGGTGCCCAGACCTCACCTGGAGGGACCCCAGAGCACGCACCATGGCTGTTCTTTTGCTGCCCTCTTTGCTGACTGTCTCCTCTCCACACACCCCTGCTCAAGTCCTTGCTACACACGCCCTGGGGCTGTGGCCTCTCGGGGAAGTGCGAGCCTGACTCGTTGTCAGGGGTGCTGTATTTCTGCCGTGACTCAGTCCCTAATTTGCTCTTCGATTCTGGACAAGCCACCTCTCCTTTTGGGCTCATGTTTCCAGAGGAGGTAGTGAGTATCAAAGGTGTCTGTTAGCTCTGAGGGTCCGAGATTTAAAGCCCCCCTAGAACAGAAACCTCAGGGCGAAGGGCACCTGACTGTCCTTTTCCGTCCTATATATACTGTGA